>NC_088422.1:58907762-59200262 GCF_034236695.1 Oncorhynchus nerka
GACACCAGGTGAGCTAAACCAAGCGCAACTAAAGTAACTGAGAAAAAAACAATTGACCCAGGTCTGACTGGCACTGTCTGTGTCCAAATTAAGATCACTTCATAACAGGGCTGGTTTAGGCACTGTATACTGTAATTTAGTTAGTTTAAAGTAAACTGGCCCACCTCGACACAATTAACAAGACCTGACCTTTTGCACCTTGTAAAAGTCACTTGTCTGGTCTGAGTAGTACAATGGTAACCTCACCGCCACTGTCACCTGCTGGGAGTGTTTCACAAACGGGACAGGATTGTGACTGGATAAGCCTGTGTGTTATGCTGCCCCATGCCATGCTCACAGAAGTAAGGCCCTGTCCAATAGGGACACTTGGGACATTTGAGGGATTAAACTATTCACTCGCTCAGTCATGCTGTAACCGGTCATTTCTGTAACCAGTCATGGCCATAGCCAGTCATTGCCATGCAGTCTAGCATATTTCCACCATAGGAACTGGAGTTATGGCCTTGAGTGTTGACTTTGACTTATAGAGAGTGTTTAATGCCTACATTGGATGCCCCAATGAAGGGGATAAGTAGTTCAGAAGTGGGATCTTTCTTTAAAATAAATGAGGCAATTCTTATACCTTTCTCCTGAAGTGTGCACTCCTGCACTTTTCCCCACACATTTAAAATAATTGGATTCTTGTAGCTAGATTGGTTTTCCCCACTATATTTCTTACACTAGTTTCCTTTCAGATCCATTAACGGAAGTATCAAGTGCTGAAGATCAATGGGACTCAGAGATGGTCTGCTTTATACTATAGTATGGCCTACTGAATTAAGACAATTGACCTACTGTAGCCCAGGCCACCTCAGCTGCAAGAGCAGAGAAGCCTATACATAACCATGACCCCATTAACGCATGTGTTTACCCTTTAACATCAACAATGATGTTGATGTTGACTTATGACCTCTTACTTTACATAGTCGTGACATTCAGTACAATGATACCTACAGTACTGCTATTTAACTAGGATTTATGCTGTAGAATTACATTCACTCTGCCTGGGAATCAAGGCTTCAAGTGTTGTGGCCTCCAAGTGTAAAAATAATGACCAAACCGGGCTATCTGGTCTGAGTCGTATCCATCACAGATTGACAGCTTGGCATGAGTTGTGATTTTAAATTGCTATGTTGGTGGCAGATGTGGGATCAGGTTGTGCGGTGGATTTTTGGAGAGAAAAGGTACCAGCATATTCACAAACCATACTTAACAAAAATACAAATACAACAAAGTGTTGGAGTGTTGGTCCCATGTTTCATGAGCTGAAATGAAAGATCATAGACATTTTCCATACGCACAAAAAACTTTTTTCTCTCAGATGTCGTGGGGCAACATTCCACAGGCCACAATCAACAGCCTGATCAACTGTATGATCAACTGACCAATTAGTGAATAAAATATCAGAATTGGGCTGCTTGTATAAACACAGAGATGTCTGTTGAGTAGGCACAGTGTCCACTGTCTCCGTCTCATTGACTGATACAATAAACCAATTATGGAGTGTTGTAGCTATTGCAGCTTGTGACAAAGCCAGGTAGACTACTGTAGTCCTTACACTTGCTGTGATGGCATTTTGTGAGACTGGCTCACTGTCCCAACAAGCTTCCTAGTGACTCCACATGGACTCTAATGACCTGAGAAGCAAGTGACATATTTATAGCCTCACACTGCGGCAGGTGTAAGGTGGATTAGGACTAGTTTCACACACTTAAGACTCTAGGCCAAGCCTTGCTGGGCCGATGCACAAACTGATGCTATAGTTGTAACCTAGAAACTTACTCACAGAAGCACTTGAACAGTGACATAGCTTAAATAACAATAAACGGTGCCCAATAATAACAATAATAGGCTGCACTTTGTATCATCATTATAATTTGATATGACAAATGTTCTGTGTAAGACAAAGATTGCAATTAAATGTTCTATGTATTGTTTTAAATGTATTATCCCGGCTGATTGGAAAATGAATGATTAGAATGTCACATAGCAACTCTCATTCAAACACTTGACTGTAAGCAGGGAGCCAACAGCTGCTGGTTACAAGCCCAAAAACAAGCCATGTAAGGTTTACTATTGTCATTGTGCTGTTAAATTATGTATATGTATACTGAACAAAAATATAAATGCAACCATTTCAAAGATTTAATGAGTTACAGTTCATATAAGGAAATAAGTCACCAGAAAAATGTATTAGGCCCTAATCTATGGATTTCACATGACTCGGTAGGGGTGCAGCCACTGGGGAACCAGGCCCAGCCAATCAGAATTTGTTTTTCCCCACAAAAGGGCTTTATTACAGACCCCCCCCCCCCCCCTTCTTGATATTCCACACCTGTCAGGTGGATTATTTTGGCAAAGGAGAAATGCTCACTAACGGATGTAATCAAATTTGTGCACAACATTTTTGAGAAATAAACTTCTTGTGCATATTGAACATGTCTGGGATTTTTTATTTCAGCTCATGGGACCAACACTTTACATGTTGCGTTTATATTTTTGTTCAGTGTAGTATATTTTAGTTAGGTTTACAACCTTATATTGACATTGTACCCGCTACTCCCGTGTTTTCAAAGCCTTAGATTGTTAGGGCGATAATCTCTTTAAGAAACAACCTGACAGCTTGTTGTCTACACAAAGTGGTGAGCAGTAGCGTCAAGTAAAATTGAGGATATCCTGAAAACCACAATATTGAAATTAAAAACACATGATAAAATATAGCTAGTACCTGAAATGTCCCTTTTTGAGATGAAGATTGTTCTATCTGGCGTCTACCCGCGCGTAATTCTCTCCAAATTATGCACACTCTCTTGACCATCCACAACACAGCAGTAACACAGACCATTGGCACATACCCAACCTGCCAGCGCGTCTCCCATGGTGACAGTTTTTTTCCGCGCTACATCCCTAATAGAAGGGCGTGATTTTGTACAATGGAACAAACCCCGCAGCCTTTTCTTGGCTATTATCATTTAATAGATCAAAATTAAAGTAAGATAAACAAAAGGGTATCTTCATGGGTGTTTCAAATGTGATTTGGTGTTTTTAGGTCTGTTTGCAAATATCTAAAACGTCATATCCTTACATCTCAAATGATGCTGATAGTAACTTTGCCTTTGGCCGGCTATATACAAGATTACGGTAATGTATTACATGAAACCAACCCAAAGGGGAACCATTGCCATCTAGTGGCAACACAACGTTTAGACTTGACTATGATTAGGCTTTGCTCAGTACATTTAGCATTTAAGGGTACTCAATTGTGCTTAAAAAACGTTGATGCACATAGGCAATATGTTATCCCATTTCAAGTCAGTCTAATTTTACAATACAACAGTCAATATATCTCTTGAAATTAAATGAACATAAAGCATAATAGTATGATATGGGATGTCAGCCTAATGAAAAAAATGATGCAAAAGGTCAATCCCAATAATTATGAAGATACGATGATACTCAAATGTTGGCTACCGTTACCCCCTTGTAAATCCTTTTCTTCATATGGTTAGATTCATATGCTTTTATGATTGACAAATGCATTTTGTGTTTGCCTCCTTACTTTTAGTATATCATATTCTATTAACTTTTCTTTGAAAGATCATGAATCAGTAGCAATTAATTTCCATGTAAAATGACCCATGAGCCCCAACCTGTGAAGTTCATAGGAGCATGTCAAATTTGGGTGTCAAATGAAAGCTAAGAGTCTATATTATTAATAAATTAAAGCATATACATTTTTCAACCATTTTCCATCCTAAAAAAAATGGAATTAGCTAAGGCTTTGATTTCTGGTCAAACAGATGGAAAACAGGTCTTAGAAAACATGTACCAGAAAAAGTGTACACATCCAACAAGTAAAGACCCCTGCCAACTAATATCAACACTTATATTTAGTGTTGGATACATTTGTATGCCTACTATAAGTTTTAGAAACATTGTCTTGTGCCTTGGAATTCCGTTACCAAAAACCCATGTCTTTAGGATATGTTTTAATTTCTCTCCCTCATGATGAAGGAGGATAATAAAAGTTCAAAGCTGTAACTAGGTGACTCAGGAAAATTCACTATGCTCTTGGTAAGCAACTCGTTTAGATTTGACCTTGTGTTTTAGGTTATTGTTCTGCTGAAAGGTGAATTAATCTCCCAGTGTCTGATGGAAAGCCGAATGAATCAGGTTTTCCTCTAGGATTTTGCCTGTGTTTAGCTCCATTACGTTTATTTTATATCCTGAAAAACTCCCCAGTCTTTAACGATTGCAAGCATACCCATAACATAATGCAGCTATCAGTATGCTTGAAAATATAGAGTGGTGTTTTACTGGATTTGCCACGCTTTGCATTCAGGACAAAAGTGAATTGCTTTGCCACATTTTTGCAGTATTAATTTAGTGCCTTTTTGCAAACATGATGCATGTTTTGGAATATTTGTATTCTGTACATGCATCCTTCTTTTCACGCTTTCATTTATGTTAGTATTGTGGGGTAACTACAATGTTGATCCATCCTCAGTTTTCTCATATCACAGCCATTAAACTAGCTCAGGTTGATCCTGTTTCCATTGATCATCCTTGAGCTGTTTCTACAACTTGATTGCAGTCCACCTGTGTTAAATTCAATTGACTGGACATGATTTGGAAAGGCACACACCTGTCTATTAAAAAGGTCCCACAGTTGACAGTGCATGTCAGAGCAAAGACCAAGCCTTGAGGTCAAAAGGATTGTCCGTAGAGCTCCGAGACAGGATTGTGTCAAGGCACAGATCTGGGGAAGGGTACCAAAACATGTCTGCAGCATTGAAAGTCACCAAGATCACAGTGGCTTCAATCATTCTGAAATAGAAGTTTGGAACCACCAAGACTCTTACTAGGGCTGGCCGCCCGGCCAAACTGCGCAATCGGGGGAGAAGGGCTTTGGTTAGGGAGGTGACCAAGAACCCAATGGTCACTCTGACAGAGCTCCAGAGTTCCTCTGTGGAGATGGGAGAACCTTCCAGAAATACAACCATCTTTTCAGCACTCCACCAATCAGGCCTTTATGTTAAAGTGGCCAGACGGAAGCAACTCCTCAGTAAAAGGCATATGAGATCAGATCATGAGAAACAACATTCTCTGGTCTGATGAAACCAAGACTAAACTCTTTGGCCTGAATGCCAAGCGTCATGTCTGGAGGAAACCTGGCATCATCCCTTCGGTGAAGCATGGTGGTGTCAGCATCATGCTGTGGGGATGTTTTTCAGCGGCAAGGACTGAGAGACTAGTCAGGATCGAGGGAAAGATGAACGGAGCAAAGTACAGAAAGATCCTTGATGAAAACCTGCTCCAGAGTGCTCAGGACCTCAGACTGGGGCGAAGGTTCACCTTCCAACAGGACAACGACCCTAAACACACAGCCAAAACAACGCAGGAGTGGCTTCGTGGCAAGTCTCTGAATTCCATTGAGTGGCCTAGCCAGAGCCCGGACTTGAACCCAATGAAACATGTCTGGAGAGACCTGAAAATAGCTGTGCTGCGACTCTCACCATCCAATCTGACAGAGTTTGAGAGGATCCGCAGAGAAGAATGGAAGATGCTCCCCAAATACAGGCATTCCAAGCTTGTAGTGTGATACCCAAGAAGACTCAAGGCTGTAATCACTGCCAAACGTGCTTCAACAAAGTACTGAGTAAAGGATCTAAATACTTATGTAAATGTGATTTTTTAAATTATATACATTTGCAAAAAAACTGTTTTCGCTTTGTCATTATGGGGTATTGTCTGTAGATTCAGAGAAAAAAACATTTAATACATTTTAGAATAAGGCTGTAACGTAACAAAATATGGAATACGTCAACGGGTCTGAATGCACTGTATTTAGCAATCTTATGGCTATGTAGCAGTCTTATGGATTGGGGACAGAAGCTGTCTCGTAGCATGTTGGGCCGAGTGCCGATGCCCTGGTACTGTTCACCGGACGGTAGCAGAGTAAACAGTCTATGACTTGGGTTGCTATCGTCTTTGGGCTTTCCTCTAACACCGGCTGATATAGAGGTCCTGGATGACAGGGAGCTCGGCCAGTGATGTACTGGATGTCTGCATCACCCTCTGTAGCACTTTACGGCCGAGGGTGGTGCATTTGCAATACCAAGCTGTGATGCAGCCAGTCAACATGCTCTTGATGGTGTAGCTGTCAAACTTTTTGATATTCCGAGGGCCCATGCCAAATCTTTTCAGCCTCCTGACGGTGAAGAGGAGTTGATTAGCCCTCTTCACGACTGGACAATGTTAAGTCCTTAGTGATGAGGACGCCAAAAAACTTGAAGCTCTCGACCCGCTCGACTACAGCCCTGTGGATGTGCGCATGCTCTCCCCTCTTTCTACTGTAGTCCACGATCAGCTACTTGGTCTTACTGACGTTGAGGGAGAGACTGTTGTCATGGAACCACACTGCCAAGTCTCTGACATCCTCCCTGTAGGCTCTCATCACCGTCGGTGCTCAGGCCTACCACTGTTGTGTCATCAGAAAACTTGATGGTGTTGGACTCATGCATGGCCACACAGTCCTGGTTGAATAAGGAGTACAGGAGGGGACTGAGCACACACCCTTGAGGGGCCCCCATATTGAGGGTGAGCTGTTGCCTATACTATACTCACCACCAGGATCCAGTTACAGAGGGAGATAGTCAGTCCCAGGGTCCCTAGGTTGGTGATGAGCTTGGAGGGACTATGGGGTTAAACACTGAGTGGTAGTCAATGAACAGCATTATCACAGTTATTTCCCCTCTTGTCAAGGTGGGAGAGGACAGTGTGAAGTGCAATTAAGATTGTGTCATCTGGGGATCTGTTGGGACGGTATGTAAATTGGTGAGGGTCCAGGGTGTCTGGGATGAAGGAGAGATTTTACAATTCTGTGAAGACATTTTCCAACTGGTCTGCACATGCTTTGAAAACACACACTGGAATTTCATCATCCCCGGCAGCCATGCGAGTGTTAACCGGTTGAAAAGTTTTACTCACTTTGGCCACGGTGACCGAAATCACACAGTCATCCTGAACTCAGGGGCTTTCACACAACACTCAGTGTTGTATTCCTTGTAGTGAGCATAAAAGACATTTAGCTTGTTTCAGATTTCTGCACAGTTCTAAACAGCTCCCTCTGCAACTGGATCCTAGACTTCCTGACAGGCCGCCCCCCAGGAGGTAAGAGTAGGTAACAACACATCTGCCACGCTGATCCTCAACACAGGGGCCCCTCAGGGGTGCATGCCCAGTCCCCTCCTTTACTCCCTGTTCACTCATGACTGCACGGCCAGGCACGACTCCAACACCATCATTAAGTTTGCTGATGACACAACAGTGGTAGGACTGATCACCGACAACGATGAGACAGCCTGTAGGGAGGTCAGAGACCTGACCATGCGGTGCATGGACAACTTATCCACCAATGTGATCAAGACAAAGGAGATGATTGTGGACTAAAGGAAAAAGAGGACCGAGCACGCCCCCATTCTCATCAATGGGGCTGTTGTGGAGCAGGTTGAGAGCTTCCAGTTCCTTGGCGTCCACATCACCAACAAACTATCATGGTCCAAACACACCAAGACAGTCGTGAAGAGGGCATGACAAAACCTATTCCCCCTCAGGAGACTGAAAAAAATTAGCTTGGGTCCTCAGATCATCAAAACGTTCTACAGTTGCACCATCGAGAGGATCCTGACTGGTTGCATCACTGCCTGGTATGGCAACTGCTTGGCCTCCGATCGCAAGGCACTACAGAGGGTAGCGCATATGGCCCAGTACATCACCGGGACCAAGCTTCCTGCCATTCAGGACCTCTATACCAGGCGGTGTCAGAGGCACTAAAAATGGTCAAAGACTCCATCCACCCTAGTCATAGATTGTTCTCTCTGCTACCGCAAAGCAAGCGGTACCGGAGCGCCAAGTCTAGGTCCAGGAGGCTTCTAAACAGCTTCTTCCCCCAAGCCATAAGACTCCTGAACAGCTAATCAAATGGCTACCCAATCTCCAACTACACTGCTGCTACTCTCTGTTATTATCTATGGATAGCCACTTTGACAAACCTACCTGCATGTACGTAATTATCTCAAATACCTCGACACCGGTGCCCCCGCAGATTGACACATTGACTCTGTACCGGTACCCCCTATATATAGCCCCGCTATTGTTATTTACTGATGCTATTTATTTACGTTTTCTTATCTCTTAGGTATTTTCTTAAAACTGCATCGTTGGTTAAGGGCTTGTAAGTAAGCATTTCACTGTAAGGTCTACACCTGTATTCAGTGCATGTGACATAACATTTGATTTGATTTGCATACCCTAGTGGTTAGAGCGTTGGACTAGTAACCGAAAGGTTGCAAGTTCAAATCCCTGAGCTGACAAGGTACAAATCTGTCGTTCTGCCCCTGAACAGGCAGTTAACCCACTGTTCCTAGGCCGTCATTGAAAATAAGAATTTGTTCTTAACTGACTTGCCTAGTTAAGTAAAGGTTAAATAAAGGTTTCTAAATCACTAGTCACTAGTCATCTCACGGCCGGGTTTCCCTTTGTAATCCGTTATCGTCTGCAAGCTCTCCTACATACGACGACCGTCGGAGCCAGTGTAGTAGGATTCCACCTTCATCCTATATTGTCCTTTTACATGTTTGATGTTGGCGGTCGTAGTGGGCCTTCTTGTATGTGTCAATGTCTGTGTCCCGTTTCTTGTAAACAGTAGCTCTAGCGATTAACTCAGTGTGGATATGGATGTGGTAAACTCCTCAATTCTATCGGAGGAATCCCAGAACATACCCCAGTCTGTATGGGCAAAACAGTCTTGTAGCCTCACGTCTGCTTCATAGGACCACTTCCGTATTTATCGCATCACTGCAGAGAATGAAATCATGGTCAGATTTGCTGACGGGAGGAGAAGGGATGGCCTTATATGCATTTCTGTTGGTAGAATAAAAGTGGTCTTGAGTTTTAGCGCCCCTAGTGGAGCAGGAGACATGTTGTTAAAAGTGATGTAGAACAGTTTTAAGACTCTCTGCATTAAAGTCTCAGCTCACCAGAAACGCTGCTTCTGGGTGAGCCATTTCTTGTTTGTTTATGGACCCACATCGTTTGTTGAGTGTCGAAGTGGTGTTGGCTTGTGGAGGGTTGTTTTCATTTAACTAGGCAAGTCAGTTAAGAACAAATTCTTATTTACAATTAAGGCCTACCCCAGCCAAACCCGGGAGACGCTGGGCCAATTGTGCGCCGCCCTATGGGACTCCCAATCACGGCTGTATGTGACTTTGATGTGCAAACTTGTGAAACATAGACATCTATAATTGGTTCAGATTTGGTCCGAACCAGACTAACCAAAATGTGGTCATATTTGGGGGCAGAGCTCATTAAAATAATATCCAGTGTGTAGAATAATACCGAAGTATGCAAAGCAGGATATTGCATATTTATACTTTTGTGTAGCTATTTAAGATACCTCTCCATGAAGAGAATGGTATTCATAATGATGCATTTCTGGGTACAAATCAGGGAACCATGATGAAATTGACTTTCCGCAATTCTGTTACCTGGTGTAAATCCACTTCACTAACTGTAGTTAAATAAGCAAAATAGAGTCCATTGTGTCATGTCATGGCCAGCTGACACCCCATTATTTCTGCAGACATCCTTGAATCTTAATTCAGAGCAGATATTTAACAACATTTTCAGAAAACGTGGATACAGAATGCAGGGAGATTTTATTTTAAGTCTGTTAACAAACCTTGCATCTGCACAGTTCTTTCAGTAAATGTGTTTTGAAACAATTCCAGTGTAAATTATTAAAAGTAGTCCTTGTGCATAGAGTTGTAGCCTGTGGTTTGTTAAACTTTGAAACAAATAGTTTTTGTTTGACATACCTTCAAGTTAAAAATCTGATTCTCAGCGCAAATCCGAGTCCATGGAATTGCCCAGCAGCAACCAGGAACAGAGCTGTTCTATTGCGCCACAGGGTAGAAAAAAATCAAAGTGATTGGGTGGAGTCAACACGACCTACTTACTGTACAGTCATAGACTCCAGTGGACTAACTACTCATTAGTTTAGCATTTTGCGCTTCCCCCTGTCTGGTTTGGACTATCGAAGGAATCTCTGAAAAATAGAGTTCGGAATGAAAACGACCGAAAACTAGTTTTACACATCTATATCTATTATTTTGGACACATCAACGCCTTGCTACTTGTAACAACACAGCCGCAGGTAGGTAGCTTGTTACTTTGTAGCTAACACATTAGCGTGTTCGACAGCGAACGTTACAATTCATATAAATAGTTTGGATTCTAAGGCAACATATTTCATTATTTATTGTTTTAGTGATACAAAGCAGGGTTAACATGTCAATTTGAACGTTTTACTGCGGGAAAATTATTGTTGTCTAGTTAGCATGTAGGCTATGTTAGCTCACAGGAACAGAGCAATTCTATTTTCTTTGTGAATCGGAGATATGTAGTCAGCTGCTGAGATTAGGTATGCCAAATATTCTTTCGGAAAGAGATACTGAACTAGATTCAGCCGCGGGACGATGTTTTTATTGAAGAGCTTGTCAGGGGCCGGAACATAATTACAAATAATTCGTAGACTGCAAATTGACCGCAAGAAGCCTAAACAAATATAATATTTAACTAAAACAAATATTTCTAATCGTTATGAAATTTGTATACGGCCACATACAGTGCCTTCCAAAGTATTCAGACCCTTTGCAATTCTTTACATTTAATTGTTTACAAAGTGGGATTAAAATATCGAATTGTTTTTTTCTTTGGGGGGGGAGTAAATACACAATTCACAACTAAAATATAGTCCTCGCATAAGTATTCAATCCCTTTGTTTAGGCAATTTTAAATTAGTTCTGGAGTTAAATGTGGCTTAACAAATCACAAGGTACATGGACTCTGTGTGAAATAATAGGGGTTGACATTTTTTAAATTTATTACTAACTCTTGCTCTGTCCCCCATACATACAACATCTGTAAGGTCCCTCAATCAATTATTGAATTTCAAGCACACATTAAACTACAAAGATCAGAGAGCTTTTTGAAAGCCTCATGAAGAAGGGTAGTGATTGGTAGATCGATAATAATAACGAATCAGACATTATATATCTCTTTAAGCATGGTTACATTTTTAATATTGCTGTGGATTATATATTAAACCACCCAGACACATCAAAGATACAGTCCTACTTCTGAACTAAGCTGCAATAAGGAATGAAACTGCCCAGTGATGTATGTTACCCTGACCTAAATAACAGAGTGAAAAGAAGAATATCAATATTCCAAAACCTGTAGCCTAGTGGTTAGAGCTTTGGACTAGTAACCGGAAGGTTGCAAGTTCAAACCCCCGAGCTGACAAAGTACAAATCTGTCGTTCTGCCCCTGAACAGGCAGTTCACCCACTGTTCCTAGGCCCTCATTGAAAATAAGAATTTGTTCTTAACTGACTTGCCTAGTTAAATAAAGGTAAAATAAAAATACTGCAAAAAAAAGCCTTATGTTTCAGGCAAATCCAACACATCACTGAGTAACTGCCTCCATATTTTCAAGCATGGTGGTGGCTGCATCATGGTATGGGTATGCTTGACATTGGCAAGTACTGGGGGAGAGGAATTCACTTTTCAGCAGGACAATAGCCTACAACACAAGGTCAAATCTACACCGGAGTTGCTTACCAAGAAGACAGAGAATGTTCCTGAGTGGTCAAGTTAGTTTTGACTTAAATCAGCTTGAAAATCAATCATATCAAGCTTTATGTATATAGCACATTTCAGACATGATTACAATGCAATGCGACTTCACAGGAATAAACTATGAAAATACAAACAGAAATAACAGAGAATAAAAAAGAAAAGAATAACAATCAAAATTGAAACACTAAAAAAACATTGAAGCTAAAAATATGTTTTAAGATCTCTTTTAAAAATGTCCACAGTTTCCCCCCCCCCCCCCCCAGGTTCTCTGGCAGACTATTTCAGAGGTAGGGGGCATAGTATCTAAAGGCTACCATGCGTCTTGTGCCTAGGCTTTGGGATAGTTAAAAGGCCAGTGCCAGAGGACCTGAGGGACCTACTGAGTACAAGAGCATGTCTGATATGTAATGGGGTGCACAATCGTGGATTGATTTAAAAACCAATAGAAGAATCATAAAATGTATTCTAAAACTCACAGGAAGCCAGTGCAGAGACTTTAAAACCGGTGTAATGTGTGCTCTCAGTCTGGTCATGTTCAGTACCCATGCTGCAGCATTCTGTATGTTTTTCAGTTGACCAATTTATTTCTTGGTTAGAACAGATTTTTTATTTATTTATTTATTTCACCTTTATTTAACCAGGTAGGCTAGTTGAGAACAAGTTCTCATTTGCAACTGCGACCTGGCCAAGATAAAGCATAGCAGTGTGAACAGACAACACAGAGTTACACATGGAGTAAACAATTAACAAGTCAATAACACAGTAGAAAAAAAAAATGGGCAGTCTATATACAATGTGTGCAAAAGGCATGAGGAGGTAGGCGAATAATACAATTTTGCAGATTAACACTGGGGTAATAAATGATCAGATGGTCATGTACAGGTAGAGATATTGGTGTGCAAAAGAGCAGAAAAGTAAATAAAAAAATTAAAAAAAACAGTATAAAAACAGTATGGGAATGAGGTAGGTGAAAATGGGTGGGCTATTTACCAATAGACTATGTACAGCTGCAGCGATCGGTTAGCTGCTCGGATAGCTGATGTTTGAAGTTGGTGAGGGAGATAAAAGTCTCCAACTTCAGCGATTTTTGCAGTTCGTTCCAGTCACAGGCAGCAGAGTACTGGAACGAAAGGCGGCCAAATGAGGTGTTGGCTTTAGGGATGATCAGTGAGATACACCTGCTGGAGCGTGTGCTACGGATGGGTGTTGCCATCGTGACCAGTGAACTGAGATAAGGCGGAGCTTTACCTAGCATGGACTTGTAGATGACCTGGAGCCAGTGGGTCTGAGATCATGTGAGATCATTACAGTGCTTGTAATAAAAGCAACGATGAGTTTCTCTGTATCAGCCTGAGATAGAAACGGACACACCATGGCAATGTTCCTCATGTGGTAAAAAGCTATTTTCGTTACATTCCTAATGTGTGATTCAAAATTGAGTTCAGAATCTAAAATGAGTTTTATACCTGGTGTTTTATCTTTATTGCCTGTGAATTAAAATGCGGCAAAGATTCTCTCTCTGTGCTTTGGCTCCAATATTAAGCACTTTGGTCTTGTCTTGTTTTAGCTGAAGGAAGTTGTGAGCCATCTAAGTATTTAAATCACTAATATAGTCTAATTTATCTGTGGAGCTAAAATCCTCTGTTGACCCAGAAATGTGAAGTTGTGTATCGTCTGTGTAGCAGTGAAAATCAATGCCGTGCTTTCTGCTGCCAAGGGGTAACATATATAAACCGAACAGTAAAATATAGCAAGACTTAAAAATATTGCTGTCTAGCCATGATCCCTAACATCTTGACAGAGATTGAAGAATTTTAAAATGGGAAAATATTGCACAATCCAGGTGTGCAAAGCTCTTCTAGACTTACCCAAGAAGACTCCCAACTGTAATCAATGCCAAAGGTGTTTCTAACATGTAGTGATTCAGGGCGCTGAATACTTATGCAACCACTATATTTGAGTTTTTTTCATTTCTATTGATCAAAAATTACAATTAAATGCATTTTAATCCCACTTTGTAACACAATGAAATGTGAAGAAATCCAAAGTGTCTGAATATTTGGGGCTCCCGAGTGGCGTAGCAGTCTAAGGCACTGCATCTCAGTGCTAGAGGCGTCACGACAGACCTTGGTTAGATTCCAGGCTGTATCACAACTTGCCATGATTGGGAGTCCCATAGGGCGGGGCGCACAATTGGCCCGGCGTCATCTGGGATAGGGTTTCGCCGGGGTAGGCCGTCATTGTCAATAAGAATTTGTTCCTAATTGACTTGCCTAGTTCAATAAAAATGAATACTTTTGCAAGGCACAATATATCTCTATTATGCGTGGTAATACTTTGGAACAGATTTCCAAAATTAAAATCCATTGGAACTGATTTGCTGTATGAGAACTTGGGGGGCCAATTAAAATCACATGCCGGTCCGCCAGTTGAGGAACCCTGCTTTAGAACATTGTTTATATTCCAACTTATTGTTGTTAGTTCTTTATGTTATGTAGCCTATTTTGTATGACAGTTTGCATGTCGTTCAAAGGCTATAATTATAATTTATGGAGTTTCAATTAGGTATTTCAATTGAATTTTCTACATCCCCATTAAAATAAATTTGTTTGGAATCGTTGACAAACTATTGTACACTACAATAAATATGGTGCCAGTTATTTGCAAAATACCCCAAAACCCATGCATTAATTATTGTTTTTATTTATCATTAATCTAATTAATAATAGTTTGACTAAACACAGGCCTATAGCCAATATAAAAGCATACAAATTACAAAAAAAAACATATTCATTCAAGTCCAAAACATGCCCTGAACTGAAAGGGTTCAGAGCATTTAAATACTTTAATGATCTGTCATGCACAGGAGACAAGTCAGTGACTACTCATAGGCTCATAAACAATTTCAGACAGGTGTGGTGTGTCTGGAGCATGTCTGGTTGTCAGTGGTCTTGTATTGAGCGCTAGGCGATTCCATTAAGGTTTAAGGAAAAAGGTGATTTCAGTGTTCAAAATGTGAACATTTGCAAAGCTGTGATCGAGGCAAAGGGGGGCTACTTTGAAGAATCTCAAATAAAAAATATATTGTGATTAGTTTAACTCTTCTTTTGGTTACAACATGATTCCATATGTGTTATTTTATAGTTTTGATGTCTTCACTATTTTTCTACAATGTAGAAAATAGTACAAATAAAGATAAACCCTTAAATGAGTAGGTGTGTCCAAACTTTTGACCTGTACTGTATGTTTTCAATGTGTTGAACCCTGTATATTGAAAGAGACTTTATGATTTTGTATCTCAGATTTGGGATTTACGTTTGACCTCTTTAGTGTGTTGTGCTCCTCCTGTGCACATCGTTTTCTTTACTCAGCGACTCCGTTTATGTACATAATACAATGATGAGTTCCTGTCAAAGGTTTGTTTTTGAATTTAATTGACAGGGACACACTAATGGGGCCCACCCTAACAGATGGTGAACAGACACCGGGCAGGTTCAGTCGACAGACCCCCACACAAATATAGGCCTACACACACTGTAAAACCATGAATGCTTGATGAAGTACCCTACATTGTCTACTAATGCCACATGTAAGCATGGTGAACTTAATGAGTTGCTGCATATGGACTTCTCTATATGAGATGCCAGAAAAGTTATTCCACAAGAAATAGCTTTGGCTACTGTACGTTTAACATAATAAGATAATGTTATAGATATTACCTTTTATAACATGATTCTAAATATATTATTTGCCGCAGGAATCAAATATGCAGTCTCACAGTATAAGACGGTAATGGTCAGATCATGCAGCATGAGAACGCATGATGTTGCTGTGATCACTGTTATGGTGAATATAAGCCCATTCAAACTGTTCAGTACAGCAGCCTCGTTACATTGCTTTTCTACAAACAATGGAATTCTCCGGTTGGAACATTATTGAACATTTATGATAAAAACATCCTAAAGATTTATTCTATACTTAGTTTGACAAGTTTCTTCGACCTGTAATATAACTTTTTGAACTTTTCGTCCGCCTGGACCTGAACGCGCGTTTGGATTTGTTTACCAAACGCCCTAACAAAAGAAGCTATTTGGACATAAATGATGGACATTATCGAACAAAACAAACATTTATTGTGGAACTGCGATTCCCGGGAGTGCATTCTGATGAAGATCATCAAAGGTAAGTGAATATTTATAATGCTATTTTTGACTAATGTTGACTGCGCAACATGGCAGATATTTATTTTGGCTGGTTTGGGCTCTGAGCACCGTACTCAGATTATGCTTTTTCCGTAAAGTGTTTTTGAAATCTGACACAGCGGTTGCATTAAGGAGAAGTGTATCTAAAGTTCCATGCATAACACTTGAATTTTCATCAACATTTATAATGAGTATTTCTGGGAATTCATGTGCCTCTCTGCACAATCACCGCATGTTTTAGAACTACTGAATGTAATGCACCAATGTAAAATTAGATTTTTTAAAATATAAATATGCACTTTATCGAACAAAACATACATGTATTGTGTAACATGAAGTCCTATGAGTGTCATCTGATGAAGATCATCAAAGGTTAGTGATGAATTTTTATCTCTATTTGTGCTTTTTGTGACTCCTCTCTTTGGCTGGAAAAATGGCTGGGTTTTTCTGTGGCTTGGTGGTGACCTAACATAATCATTTATGGAGCTTTCGCTGTAAAGCATTTTTTAAATCAGACACTGTGGCTGGATTAACGAGAATTTTAACTTTAAAATGGTGCCTAATACTTATATGTTTGAGAAATTTGATTTATGAGATTTCTGTTGATTTGTATTTGGCGCCCTGCAATTCCATTGGCTGTTGGCGAAAATAGGGAAAACACCAATGGGGATGAAGCATTTTGCAAGGCACTGTAAAAAGTGGTGGTGTACGGACTGTAGTTGATCCGTGATCCGTACGGATCACCCCCCACGGTTCGGCACGCATGTGAACCGCAAATCAATTGCAAAGTTTAACCATCATCGTGTGAAATACAGTTTTACTGCCTCTGTTACTTTTTAAAGTAATAATTCCCTACATCTCGATGCAGAGTTGCAGTGAAAAGTTAAAGATAAGAGATGCGTGTTGTGTTTTGCTCTGAAGCCTGAAGTTTGATTCAATTTTTAAGCAGTTGTGTTGCAAAGAATAAAAAAGAGCAGTGACAGCCATGGCTAGCGGAGGAGCTGAAGTACTGGAAAAGCCTCCCTCTCCATTTAAGTCATGTATGGGAGCATTTTGGCTTCACTGTCAAATATGATGACGGAAGAAGGGTGGTGGACGACAACACTACGGTGTGTAGGCGTTGTGCCTCAAGAAAGGTGTATGATCATGGAAATACATCGAGCATGGCCACACATTTAAAGCATCATCTCCCTAGTGTGCCAGTGACAGGAGACAACTCAGCCAAGATGCAACAACTTCTCCCCGCGGCATTTAAGCAGTCCTTTGCTGCAGAATCAGACTGGGCTAAAGCCATCACCACATCTATTGATGTTTATCGCTGCAGACATGAGTGGAAAATGAAGGGTTTAAAAATATGGTGAAAGTGCTTGAGCCATGCTATGAAATGCCCCTCACGCACCCACTTCAGTATGAAGATCATGCCAGATCTTTATGAACAGGAAAAGATAAATAGTCGAAAAATTATCCAAGGCATCCTCTGTTGCCCTCACCACAGACGGGTGGACCTCCAGGGCAATGGAAAGCTATGTCAGTGTGACTGCTCACTACACCACAGAGGAGTGGGAGATGCGAAGTCCGGTGCTACAGGCACGAGAGTCACACCGTGACAAATCTGTCACAGGTACTGCTCGGAGCAGTAGCAGAGTGGAAGCTAGAGAGGCCCAATAGCAATATCCCAATCACCACAGATAATGCCAAAAACCAAGTAAATGCAGTGATTGAAGCTGGACTGGGGCCACAGATAGCTTGCTTTGCACATGTGATCAATTTAGCATCCCAATGGGGAATCTCAGTGAACCAGATGGGCCGCCTTCTTGGAAGGATCAGGAAGGTGGTTTCCTTTTTCCACCGACGCATAACAGCCGCTCATGTGCTTAAGACCAAGCAAGAAATTCTACAGCTACCAACCCACAAGCTCATACACGATGTCATAACAAGATGGAACTCCACTTATGACATTTTGGAGCGCTATCTTGAGCAGCAGGTAGCTGTATACTCTGCACTGACAGACAAGACCCTGAAAAAAAAGTAAAGACATCGTCACCTTGTCTAACGATGACGTGAAAGTGGCAGAGGAGGTCATCCAGGTGCTCAAACCCCTCAAAACGATTACAACTCTATTGAGCACTGAAACTGCACCGTCGGTGTCCATGATCATACCTCTGAAAACAAGGATTCTACAATCCATGGCCCCAAGTGAGGACGACGGCACCATCACTAAAGATGTCAAGGCTGCCATTATAGAGAGGACCTGAACCCCAGGTACCCCCCCTAATGTACAGGACTACCTTCATAGATCTACTGCACTGGATCCAAGGTTAAAGTCCCTGTCTCACCTAGACCCTGCCCTACACCAGAGGACATACAGTGATCTTTCTTAACACTGAGATTGTGGCCACTGAAGAGGTTAAAAAAATGAGAGTGAATTACTTAAATAATAAATATACTGCAGTCTAATCTTAGTCTATGCTATTGCTATTAGAATCATCCATTTTTGATTTGGAATAATAATGTTTTTTATTAAATGTTATTGCCACAATTATAGTTCTATGAAAAATACTTTGAAGCTATAAGCTCAAGTCTGCTTTGCTTTCTTTTTTTGATGTGGACACAGGTTATTTTTAATTCACTATTGTTCAAAGGAAGAAGGTATCATGCCTCATTGCACTTTAATTTTCATAACAGTTGAGTATTGACTGTTTTAAGATTTTTTTTAAACATTGAAAAGTTCCTCGCTTTAAGTGTTCTTTAAGTAATAAATGGAAAGCAAAGTTATATTTGTCTCCCTTTCTTTTTGCTGATCTGAAAAATTAGCCGATTTGTGACTCAAAACCGTGATAAGATCCGAACCGTGAGTTTTATGATCCGTTGCACCACTAGTAAAAAGCATGTTAAACATCCTTCCTCCAATTAAGTTTTTATTTGAGAATTGCCAGAACAATCTGTGATAGCAACAATAGGCTTATTCTGTGTCTGGGGAACTGGCCCTAAAAGAAACAACAACAGATATAAGGTTAACTATTTGAACCTTTCAAACCCACCTCTCTCTTTCTCCTGCAGCATGGGGGCACCAGCGACAGCGTACGACGAGAAGAAGGAAACATGCGGGACCGTCTGTCTGAAGTATCTCCTATTCACATTCAACTTCCTCTTCTGGGTGAGTCTGTCTGCCTGCATGTGACTTTCATGCTGGGAGGACAACTCCTCTGAGATACATGGGTTTTTGTATCTTTCTGGTGTCCATAGACCAACACAACACCACCAGGCATTCCATCCCACATTCCCTATCACACAACTATCACACAACACACAACTTCCCAGACCGCTAGACTGAACGGCTAGTCTGCCACACTGTGGGAGATGGCAGCTGTCCTAATACAGATCTCAGAAAAGATGTGTCTGCTAATGCAAACCTAATAATCTAGCCCTCCTAGGCTGCTACATATGCTCAAATACATGTTTTCCCCTAAAAACTTGTAACATTACTTATTCATATCCCTTGTGCAAATATTCTACAGCTATGTCTCGCTGTCCAGACCTCACTGGTGCAGGAACCTCTCTGATAGCCCAGAATATTTTTTACAATGTTGCAAGTTCCTTGAAGACCGGCCATGCGTAGCCAATGTGATTTATAGGATATTTATTTTTATCAGGATATTTTCTACCTGCAGGCTGCAATGTTTTTATTTGTTGGCTTTATGTAGGCTATTTTTACATATTGGAAATGGCAATAGAAATTACTTTTAAGATTTGAATCGTTTTCATTTAAGATTTTGATTAACACGTCATTGATAGGATTTTGATTAACACATCATTGATTTTGAGATATGAAGACTTTATTATAAAATAAATTAAAGTGTTCTACTAAAATGTGCATATGAAAATCATAACTTGCACGCAGATAAGTAGAAATTGTACGATAACTTGGCACTCCAAATGGAAAAGGTTGCCGACCGCTGGTGTAACCTGTTACTGACAACTTTAGGAGCTTAATGGCGGAATCTTTGAAGAGCAGTGGGAGGAGAAAGGTCGGGAACAGCCTTACAGTATATAAACAACAGCATGACTGACTGTTTGTGTATATTTCACAGACCGACTGTCATTCACATCGAGTGTATAGCCGCCCATCTCCTCTGCTCCCTTCTTAGTGAATGAATGACCTTGCATTACAAGGAGATCAGTAGCTGTGTAAGTGATTGAGTTGGCACGAGGACACATTTTTTTGGTGCAGTGCTGCAACATCTGCTGATGTACAAGTGTAAATGTAGTATACGGTCTATTTAACCGCTTTTCATCATATTCAAACTGTGGATGGTGATGTATTTTCTAAGTTGATATAGGCCTGTAATGTTGTGTTTAAAGAAGAATACACACCAAGTACTGCCATCTTCATTAACATCATGGGAACAGTTCCACAGTGCTTAATACTGCATAAGGATGATTGCCTATAAGAATTGAAGGTGGCAGTGGTTCATTTGTTTCCCACTGTAGGTGGTGGGCTGCAGCAAGCTATCTGCTTTAGTTTTGAGATGATCGATTTATGTCACGGGAGGAAGTGGTTTTTACTTATTTGTAGGGCTCACCCCATTTAGTCGGCTGGTCAATTGTTTGGTCAATAGGCTGTTGGTCGACCGAGATTTCTTTAGTCGGGCAGTAGTGGACTGATCCATTGTGGAGGCCATGGGGATGGCATAGTCCATCAGTCTGAGACGTGCTACTGAAATTGTACAGTTCAAGTCGGAAGTTTACATACACTTAGGTTGGAGTCATTAAAATTTGTTTTGCAACCACGCCACTAATTTCTTGTTCACAACTATAGTTTTGGCAAGTCGGTTAGGACATTTACTTTGTGCATGACGCAAGTAAGTAAAATTCTGCTCATTTCCTGTTTGAGGTTTCATCTTGGTTTCGCCTGTAGCATGAGTTCTGTGGCACTCACAGATAATATCTTTGCAGTTCTGGAAACGTCAGAGTGTTTTCTTTCCAAAGCTGCCAATTATATGCATAGTCGAGCATCTTTTCGTGACAAAATATTGCGCTTAAAACGAGCACGTTTTTTTATCCAATAATGACATAGCGCCCCCATAGGTTGAAGAGGTTAACACACATGCTTAGTTTGTAAATTATGTCTGAGTGTTGGAGTGTACCCCTGGCTATCTGTAAATAATAAAAACAAGAAAATGGTGCTGTCTGGTTTACTTAATATAAGGAATTTGAAATGATTTATACATTTGACTTTTGATACTTAAGTATACATAAAACCAAACACTGTTAGATTTTTACTCAAGTCATACTTAAGTGATTTTCTGTTAAGGTATATTTACTTTTTCTTAAGTATAACAATTGGGTACTTTTTCCACCACTGACTCTAACATGCAGTGCCCCTTCACTTTTTCCACATTTTGTTACATTACAGCCTTATTCTAAAATGGACTAAATAACATTTTGCCCATCAATCTACATACAATACCCCAGCAAAAATAGGTTTTTATATATTTTTTCAAATGTATAAAAAAATAAAAACTGATCACATTTACGTAAGTATTCAGACCCTTTACTCAGTACTTTGTTGAAGCACCTTTGGCAGCGATTACAGTCGCCTTGGGTATGACGCTACAAGCTTGGCACAACTGTATTTGGGGAGTTTCTCACATTCTTCTCTGCAGATCCTCTCAGGCTCTGTCAGGTTGGATGGGGAGCGTCGCTGCACAGCTATTTTCACGTCTCCAGAGATGTTCGATCGTGTTCAAGTCTGGCCTCAGGCTGGGCCACTCAAGGACATTCAGAAACTTGTCCACTCCTGTGTTGTCTTGGCTGTGTGCTTAGGGTCATTGTCCTGTTTGAAAGGTGATCCTTCGTCCCAGTCTGAGGTCCTGAGCACTCTGGATCTCTCTACTTTGCTCCGTTCATCTTTCCCTTGATCCTGACTGCCTCCCAGTCCATGCCGCTGAAAAACATCCCCACAGCATGATGCTGCCACCACCATGCTTCAGCATAGGGATGGTGCCAGGTTTTCTCCAGATGTCATCCTTGGCATTCAGGACAAAGAGTTCAATCTTGGTTTCATCAGACCAGAGAATCTTGTTTCTCATGATCTGATCTCATATGCCTCTTACTGAGGAGGGGCTTCCGTCTGGCCACTCTATAAAGGTCTGATTGGTGGAGTGCTGCAGAGATGGTTCTCCCATCTCCTTGACCAAGGCCCTTCTCCCCCAATTGCTCAGTTTGGCTGGACGGCCAGCTCTGGGACGGTTCTTGGTGGTTCCAAACTTCTTCCATTTAACAATGATGGAGGCCACTGTGTTCTTAGGGACCTTCAATGCTGCAGAAATGTTTTTGTACCCTTCCCCAGTTCTGTGCCTCGACACAATCCTGTCTCGGAGCTCTACGGACAATTCCATTGACTTAATAGCTTGGTTTTTGCTCTGATATGCGCTGTCAACTGTGGGACCTTATATCGACATATATATATACACTGCTCAAAAAATAAAGGAAACACTAAAATAACACATCCTAGATCTGAATGAATGAAATATTCTTATTCAATACTTTTTTCTTTACATAGTTGAATGTGCTGACAACAAAATCACACACAAATTATCAATGGAAATCAAATTTATCAACCCATGGAGGTCTGGATTTGGAGTCACACTCAAAATTAAAGTGCAAAACCATACTACAGGCTGATCCAAGTTTGATGTAATGTCCTTAAAACAAGTCAAAATGAGGCTCAGTAGTGGGTGTGGCCTCCACGTGCCTGTATGACCTCCCTACAGCGCCTGGGCATGCTCCTGATGAGGTGGCGGATGGTCTCCTGAGGGATCTCCTCCCAGACCTGGACTAAAGCATCTGCCAACTCCTGGACAGTCTGTGGTGCAACGTAGTGTTGGTGGATGGAGCGAGACATGATGTCCCAGATGTGCTCAATTGGATTCAGGTCTGGGGAACGGGCGGGCCAGTCCATAGCATCACTGCCTTCCTCTTGCAGGAACTGCTGACACACTCCAGCCACATGAGGTCTAGCATTGTCTTGCATTAGGAGGAACCCAGGGCCAACCGCACTAGCATATGGTCTCACAAGGGGTCTGAGGATCTCATCTCGGTACCCAATGGCAGTCAGGCTACCTCTGGCGAGCACATGGAGGGCTGTGCGGCCCCCCAAAGAAATGCCACCCCACACCATGACTGACTCACCGCCAAACCGGTCATGCTGGAGGATGTTGCAGGCAGCAGAACGTTCTCCACGGGGTCTCCAGACTCTGTCATGTCTGTCACATGTGCTCAGTGTGAACCTGCTTTCATCTGTGAAAAGCACAGGGCGCCAGTGGCGAATTTGTCAATCTTGGTGTTCTCTGGCACATGCCAAACGTATTGCACGGTGTTGGGCTGTAAGCACAACCCCCACCTGTGGACGTCGGGCCCTCATACTACCCTCATGGAGTCTGTTTCTGACCGTTTGAGCAGACACATGCATACAGTGCCTTGCGAAAGTATTCGGCCCCCTTGAACTTTGCGACCTTTTGCCACATTTCAGGCTTCAAACATAAAGATATAAAACTGTATTTTTTTGTGAAGAATCAACAACAAGTGGGACACAATCATGAAGTGGAACGACATTTATTGGATATTTCAAACTTTTTTAAGTTAATACATTCAAAAGTGACCAAAACATCAGCCAGGAAGTATAGGAACTGAAGTGGTCTGTGGTCACCCCCTGCAGAACCACGCCTTTATTGGGGGTGTCTTGCTAATTGCCTATAATTTCCACCTGTCCATTTGCACAACAGCATGTGCAATTTATTGTCAATCAGTGTTGCTTCATAAGTGGACAGTTTGATTTCACAGAAGTGTGATTGACTTGGAGTTACATTGTGTTGTTTAAGTGTTCCCTTTTCTTTTTCTGAGCAGTGTATTATATATGCCAATCATCACGTCATGTCCAGTCAATTGAATTTACCCCAGGTGGACTCCAATCAAGTTGTAAAATCATCTCAAGGATGATCAATGGAAACAGGATGCACCTGAGCTCAATTTGAGTCTAATATCAAAGGGTCAGAATACTTATGTAAATAAGGTACATTTTGAAAAACCTGTTTTCGCTTTGTCATTATGGGTTATAGTGTGTAGATTGAGGAAAACATGTATTTTGATCCATTTTAGAATAAAACTGTAACGTAACAAAATGTGGAAAAAGTAAAGAGGTCTGAATAATTTCCGAATGCTCTGTATATCTGGGTTTCTATGCTAATTATTTGATTGGATGTTTATTTAAGCCTCCAGCTAGTTCCTTGAAATCAGACAATCATGCCAAAGTATGATTCTTTATTGAATTCACTTACAGAGATAGCTAATGAAACGCTAGCTTCCTGAACAGGCACATTGACATTTACAGTATTAGCTGGCTAGGCTAGTCTAGTCAACTGTAACATTGGCGAGCTTTCAATTGTTAACACTCCATATGATCAAGACCGTTCATATTGCATGCTGCATATTTCAAGTGCACTCGAAAACCGATATTTATCTCATTTCAGTCTTTGGGAGCTAACGTTAGATCCTGAAAGCACATCAGAGGCTGTGTTAACATCTTGGCTGCCTTCATCAAGAGGGGTATGTGCAGGAGTTCTAATTGGTTCCAAGTTTAGCAGTTTGCAAAATAACCTGAAGACTTTTGAGATATACTTTCTCAAATGTACCTTTTTGCAAGAATTGAAGGTGACAACAAATTTTACAGTAATCATAGGAATATTTCATTGTCGTAGCCAGCAGCATACCACCCTGCATACCATTGCTGGCTTGCTTCTGAAGCTAAGCAGGGTTGGTCCTGGTCAGTCCCTGGATGGGAGAACGGATGCTGCTGGAAGTGGTGTTGGAGGGCCAGTAGGAGGCACTCTTTCCTCTGGTCTAAAAAATATCCCAATGCCCCAGGGCGATTGGTGACTGCCCTATGTAGGGTGCTGTCTTTCGGGTGGGACGTTAAACGGGTGTCCTGACTCTCTGAGGTCATTAAAGATCCCATGGCACTTATTGTAAGAGTAGCGGTGTTAACCCCGGTGTCCTGGCTAAATTCCCAATCCAGCCCTCAAACCATCATGGTCACCTAATAATCCCCAGTTTACAATTGGCTCATTCATCCCTCTCGTCTTGAACTATTCCCCAGGTCGTTGCTGTAAATGAGAATGTGTTCTCAGTCAACTTACCTGGTAAAATAACAGCTAAATAAAAAAATACAAATAACAAATACAAAAACTCAGCTCCTCCCTCGACGTAGATCGATCAACTTCACTGTTTTCGGTGTCAGCCCACTACCTACTAGCCTGTGTCTAATTCTTCCTCTGTACTTTGTCCTCCCAGCTGGCGGGGGGCGTGGTGATGGCAGTGGGCATCTGGACGCTGGTGGAGAAGAGCGACTACATCAGCCTGCTCTCCTCCGCGACCTACGCCGCCTCCGCCTATATCCTAATCCTTGCCGGGGCCATCGTCATGGTGACTGGAGTGCTGGGCTGCTGCGCCACCTTCAAGGAGCAGAGGAGGCTGCTGAGAGTGGTAAGTGTTGACCCTCAATTTTGCACAGACGTTTGCATGAACACGCGTTCACGCATTCACTCACACGCACACATGGGTGACACAAGTGGAAACTCTGTCCCAACCAGGATGCAAACTCCCAATCCTCCACACTGTAACACAACATGAAACTGTTCTGCCTGTAGTTATGGAACCCTGACCTGTTCACCGGACATGCTACCTGTCCCAGACCTTCTGTTTTCAACTCTCTATAGACAGCAGGAGCAGTAGAGATACTCTTAATGATCGGCTATGAAAAGCCAACCTACATTTACTCCTGAGGTGCTGACTTGCTGCACCCTCAACAACTACTGTGATTATTATTATTTGACGATGCTGGTCATTTATGAACATTTGAACATCTTGGCCATGTTCTGTTATAATCTCCACCTGGTACAGCCAGAAGAGGACTGGCCTCCCCTCATAGCCTGGTTCCTCTCTAGGTTTTGGCCTTTCTAGGGAGTTTTTCCTAGCAACCGTGCTTCTACACCTGCATTGCTTGCTGTTTGGGGTTTTAGGCTGGGATTCTGTACAGCACTTTGAGATATCAGCTGATGTAAGAAGGGCTATATAAATATAAAATTAATTCTTACATTGAGAGCTCTTTCCCAACAATGTAGTGATTAACTTCTTGCGTCGAGCCATCCCGGATCCGGGATCGTGACTACAGCCTCAAGCTCATTACCATAACGCAACGTTAACTATTCATGAAAATCGCAAATGAAATGAAATCAATATGCTAGCTCTCAAGCTTAGCCTTTTGTTAACAACACTGTCATCTCAGATTTTCAAAATATGCTTCTCAACCATAGCAAAACAAGCATTTGTGTAACAGTATTGATAGCTAGCGTAGCATTTAGCGTAGCATTTAGCGTTAGCATTCAGCAGGCAACATTTTCACAAAAACCAGAAAAGCATTCAAATAAAATCATTTACCTTTGAAGAACTTCGGATGTTTTCAATGAGGAGACACTCAGTTAGATAGCAAATGTTCAGTTTTTTCTGAAAGAGTATTTGTTTAGGACAAATCGCTCTGTTTTCTGCGTCGCGTTTAGCTACGAAAAAAACCTGTATCCAGGATTGTGTAAATCTATCCGCAAGCTCATTAGCATAATGCAACATGAAAATCGCAAATGAAATGAAATAAATCTATTTGCTCTCCAGCTTAGCCTTTTGTTAACAACACTGTCATCTCAGATTTTCAAAAATATGCTTCTCAACCATAGCAAAACAAGCATTTGGTGTAACAGTATTGATAGCCTAGCATAGGATTATGCCTGACATTCAGCATGCAACATTTTCACAAAAACCAGAAAAGCATTCAAATAAAATAATTTACCTTTGAAGAACTTCAGATGTTTTCAATGAGGAGACTCTCAGTTAGATAGCAAATGTTCAGTTTTTACAAAAATATTATTTGTGTTGACAAATCGCTCCGTTTTCTTCATCACGTTTGGGTAAGAAAAACCCCGAAAATTAAGTCATTAAAACGCAAACTTTTTTCCAAATGAACTCCATAATATCGACAGAAGCATGGCAAACCGATGTTTAGAATCAACCCTCAAGGTGTTTTTCACATATCTATCGACGATAAATTCATCGTGGCAGTTGACTTTCTCTTCTGAAGAAATGGAGCGGCGCATGGACCTAAAGATTACGCAATAATTTCGACACAGGACACCGGGCGGACACCTGGTAAATGTAGTCTCTTATGGTCAATCTTCCAATGATATGCCTACAAATACGTCACAATGCTGCAGACACCTTGGAGAAACGACACAAAGGGCAGGCTCATTCCTGGCGCATTCACAGCCATATTAGGAGACATTGGAACACAGCGCCTTCAGAATCTGGGGCATTTCCTGTATGAAACTTCATCTTGGTTTCGCCTGTAGCATTAGTTCTGGGGCACTCACAGATAATATCTTTGCAGTTTTGGAAACGTCAGAGTTTTTTCTTTCCAAAGCTGTCAATTACATGCATAGTCGAGCATCTTTTAGTGACAAAATATCTTGTTTAAAACGGGAACGTTTTTTTATCCAAAAATTAAGAGCGCCCCCTATCTCAAAGAAGTTAATAATATATATATTTTTTTGATTTCACCTTTATTTAACCAGGTAGGCCAGTTGAGAACAAGTTCTTATTTACAGCTGTGACCTGACCAAGATACAGCAAAGCAGTGCGGCACAAACAGCACAGAGTTACACATGGAATAAACAAACGTACAGTCAATAACACAATAGGGGGAAAAAAGTCCATATACAGTGTGCGCAAACGGTGTGATGAGGTAAGGCAATAAATAGGCCATAGTTGCGAAGTAATTACAATTGAGCAATTTAACACTGGAGTGATAGCTGTGCAAGTAGAAATACTGGTGTGCAAATAGTAAATAAGAAAAATATGGGGATGAGGTAGGTAGATTAGATGGGCTATTTACAGCTGCAGCGATTTGGTTAGCTGCTCAGATAGCTGATGTTTAAAGTTCGTGAGGGAGATAAGTCTCCAACTTCAGCGATTTTTGCAATTCGTTCCAGTCATTGGCAGCAGAGAACTGGAAGGAAAGGCGGCCAAAAGAGGTGTTGGCTTTGGGGATGACCAGTGAGATATACCTGCCGGAGCGCGTGCTACGGGTGTGTGTTGTTATCGTGACCAGTGAGCTGAGATAAGGCGGAGCTTTACCTAGCAAAGACTTATAGATGACCTGGAGCCAGTGGGGCTGGCGACGAATATCTAGCGAGGGCCAGCCGACGAGAGCATACAGGTTGCAGTGGTGGGTGGTGTATGGGACTTTGGTGACGAAACGGATGGCACTGTGATAGACTGCATCCAGTTTGCTGAGTAGAGTGTTGGAGGCTATTTTGTGAATGACATCGCCGAAGTCGAGGATTGGTAGGATAGTCAGTTCTACGAGGGTATCTTTGGCGACAGGAGTGAAAGAGGCTTTGTTGCGAAATAGATTCTAGATTTAATTTTGGATTGGAGATGTTTAATATGAGAAAAGAGTCGATCCGAGAATGTAACCCTGTGGTACCCCCATAGAGACTGCCGGACAACAGGCCCTCTGATTTGACACACTGAACTCTGAGAAGTAGTCGGTGAACCAGGCGAGGCAGTCATTTGAGAAACCAAGGCTGTTGAGTCTGCCAATAAGAATACGGTGATTGACAAAGTCAAAAGCCTTGGCCAGGTGGATGAAGACTGCTGCACAGTACTGTCTTTTATCGATGGTGGTTATGATATCATTTAATACCTTGAGCGTGGCTGAGGTGCACCCATGACCAGCTCGGAAACTGGATTGCGCAGCGGAGAAGGTACAGCGGGATTCGAAATGGTCAGTGATCTGTTTATTAACTTGGCTTTCGAAGACTTTAGAAAGGCAGGGCAGGATGGATATAGGTCTGTAACAGTTTGGGTCTAAAGTGTCACTCCCTTTGATGACCGCGGCAGCTTTCCAATCTTTAGGGATCTCAGGGGTTGCAGGGGTTGGGGTAGCCAGGAGGAAAGCATGGCCAGCCGTAGAGAAATGCTTCTTGAAATTCTCGATTATCGTGGATTTATCGGTGGTGACAGTGTTTCCTAGCCTCAGTGCAGTGGGCAGCTGGGAGGAGGTGCTCTTATTCTCCATGGACTTTACAGTGTCTCAAAACCTTTTGGAGTTTGAGCTACAGGATGCAAATTTCTGTTTGAAAAAGCTAGCCTTTGCTTTCCTGACTGACTGCAAGTATTGGTTCCTGACTTCCCTGAACAGTTGCATATCTCGGGGACTATTCGATGCTAGTGCAGTCTAGCACATGATGTTTTTGTGCTGATCAAGGGCAGTCAGGTATGGAGTGAACCAATGGTAATATCTGTTCTTAGTTCAATTTTTTTTGAAAGGGGCATGCTTATATAAGATGGCGAGGAAATTACTTTTAAAGAACGACCAGGCATCCTCTACCGATGGGATGAGGTCAATATCCTTCCAGGATACCTGGGCCAGATCGATTAGAAAGGCCTGCTCGCAGAAGTGTTTTAGGGAGCGTGTGACAGTGATGAGGGGGAAAGTTTGACTGCGGATCCATAGCACATGCAGGCACTGAGGCTGAGATCCTGATTGAAAACAGCGTAATTGGAGGGCAAGTTGGTCAGGATAATGTCTATGAGGGTGCCCATGTTTATGGATTTAAGGTTGTATGTGGTGGGTTCCTTGATAATTTGTGTGAGATTGAAATAATTGAAAATATAATTTTTTAAAAACACAAGTAAGATATAAGTTGAAGAAACACAAGAATGCAAGTGTCAGAGCCGGTACCTGTATTCAATATTCAGGGCTACTGGGGTGGTTGAGGTAGGTTTATACATCAACGTGGCTGGTAGTAGGATATACATGGAAACAGGTCTGAAATGTGACTGGTAACCAGAATATATAAATACTTATGGTAATATATACATGTAAACTGGATTGATAGTGACCAGTAGCAAGATACAGTGAATACTAATGGTAATGGAAATCAATAATCTATGAACAGCTGTGTAATGGTAGTAATGCATCTAATCAATAATAATTGTGTGGTGTCAGTAATGGGTGTTTTGAGTATTTGCATGTGAGTAAGAGTGACAGTGAAGGTGTGTGTGTGTCTGAGTGGGTAGAGACCTGTGGATGGGCATAGTCAGTGTGGATAGGCTGTGGGAGAGGGAGAGCAGTAAGCTGTTAGCCATTTTAAGTCTTGTGGCCAGGGGATAGAAGCTGTTTACTAGCCTGTTGGTCTGTGCCTTGATGCATTGGTACTGCCTGCCGGATGGGAGCTTGGAGAACAGTCAATGTCTCAGGTGGCTGGAGTCTTTGGCAATTTTCCGGGCCTTTCTCAGACACCACCCGGCATGTACGTCCTGGATGAGTGGGAGCTCCCCCCCCAGCGATGAGCTAGGCCGTCCGCACCACCCTCTGGCACTTCCTTGCCTTCTCCATGACTGTGTTGGTGTGAGTGGACCATGTTAAGTCCTCAGTGATGTGGACACAGGAGAACTTGAAGCTCTTGACCCTCTCCACTGCGGCCCTGTGGATGGGGGGGGGGGGGGGTGTACACCCCCACGTTTTTCTGTATTCCATGATCAGCCCCTTGGTCTTGCTGACGTGTAGAGAGAGGTATCCGATCTCCTCCTTGTAGGCTGTCTCATCGCCGATGGTGATCAGGCCTACCACCATCGTGTTGTCAGCAAACTTGATGATGCAGTTGGAGCTGTGTGTGGCCACACATTCGTGGGTAAACAGGGATTACAGAAGGGGCTAAGCACACAGCCCAGGGCAGCCCCATGTTGAGGGTCATAATGGCAGAGGTGTTGTTACCTACTCTCATCACCATCAGGAAGTCCAGGATCCAGTTGCGGAGGGAGGTGTTCAGTCCCAGGGTCCCGAACTTGGTGACGGGCTTGGAGGGCACTATGGTGTTGAACATTGATTGAGCTGTAGTCGATGAACAGCATTCTCACATAGGTATTCCTTTTGTCCAGGTGGGAAAGGGCAGTGTGGAGTGTAATTGAGACTACATCTTCTGTAGACAAGCGGTATGCAAATTGGAGTGGGTTGTCTGGGATGATGGAGTTGATGTGTGCCACAGAAGGAAAGCAAGCTCGCAGAAGGAGAGCACAGAAGGAGAGAGCTCATAGGAGAGCACAGAAGGAGAGGGAGAGCGCTCACAGAAGGAGAGTACAGAAGGAGAGAGAGAGAGAGCTCATAGAAGGAGAGCACATAGGAGGGAGCTCATAGAAGGAGAGCACAGAAGGAGAGAGCTCATCAAAGGAGACCACAGAAGGGGGAGAGCGGGCTCACAAAAGGAGAGCACAGAAGTGGAGAGAGAGCTCACATAAGGAGAGCATAGAACGGAGAGAAAGAGCTCACAGAAGGTGAGCACAGAAGGGGAGAGTGTGAGCACAGAAGGGGAGATTGTGCTCACAGAAGGTGAGCACAGAAGGAGAGAGAGCGCTCGCATAAAGAGGGGTCTGGTATGAGCACAGTCCATTCTTCTGGGCAGAATTGACAGGGAAGTGGCACAGAGAGTGGAGGGAAACTGTTTTCCTTCCAAACAGACAAAATTTATACCACTGGCTGAGTCAGAAAACCCCAGAGGCAATGAACGGAGAAACTGACCTCATACTCTGACTGGCCAGAGCCCTACAAGGCTGTCATATACAGAGCAGAACTGTGCTGGAAGCAGAGGCAAACTTAAAGGGGTAGTGCACCCAAATGAGAATTGGTTGTTTTCCTCACCTTAGAAGTAATTCAATGTGAATGGGTTATGAATGACTGTCATTTACAATAACACTTGTTATTACTTGTCATTACTATACTGTGGTGGCCATAGAAAACATTCACATTGATTACTCTAAAGCAATAGGTGGTAAGGTGCCCTTGTCTCAGAATGACAAGAATACCCTGTAGACTTTTTTTCTCTCTTTTAGACATGTTGCAAATAATGTCTAGACCAATGCCTGCTGACAACATGTTGCCAAATCATTTTATGTCGGTGAGGAACAGAACTAGGTCATCAGAGCCTGTGTGGCGCGTCTGGTTTTGGCATGCAATGACCTGCATGGCAACATTAGAATTCAAGTGATATATACGTATTCACATAGGACAATTGTTTTCCATATCAAGTTGAACATGGAATTTTGAGGAAACCAATACTAACACTTCAATGATTTTTGTTATTTAGTAATAATAGGATCTCTATCCAGTCCTTACCCTGACCTTTTGAGCGTTATATTCCTTAGTGAAGGTACAAGGGAAGAGTAGTTGAAACGTCCTAATTCAGTATTATTCATTCACATTGGGTAAGGTTTCTCAAACTATTTTGTTATCAGCTCCTGTTCTAGATGCGCCTCTACTAAATGTCTACGTTTGATCCAAAGGGATGCAGAGTGCATCCCAAGGAGTTAAGATTAGGCCGATGAATCATGCTGAAGGAATGAACTTGTCAGGAGGGAGGGGAGAGATGGTTAGGAAGGAAAAGAGAGAAGAGGGGTGTGAGTCTGTGCGTGTGTCTGTGTGCGTGCGTGCGAGTAACTTAACCCTGTCCATAAGGGCGAGACGACTGCTGTCAAATCTGTGTGAACGACCTCTGATGTCTTGCCTCTCAGCAGCTGTCACAGAGGTCTCTCTCTCTCTCTCTCTCTCTCTGTCTCTGTCTCTGTGTCTGTCTCTGTGTGTGTGTGTGTTAGGGTTGGGAGATGTCAATCTTTGTCTTATCGTGATTATGTACCAATAAAACATTGTGATATACGATGCTATCGCCCCCTATTGGCCAACCCCCCCCTAAAAAATTGTATTTATATGTTACCGTTTTTTTTTAACTCCAAAAATGTCAGTTGGGCTACAGTGAGGAAATTGAATGCAACTGGACGAATCTTGATGAAATATGTTGTTGAAAGACTGGGCATAGGCTAATTGCAAGTATATATTTTCTAATATTGCTTTCTGGTGGAGGTTTGTGTGGCGTGCTGTGATGGAGTATTGACTGTCTGATGAGGAATAGGGCAATCTTACCGTAGTTATGTGGGCTGGATAGAATCAATCTACCACAGAGCCATATCTACAGTATACAGTTGAAGTCGGAAGTTTACATACACCTTAGCCAAGTACATTTAAACTCAGTTTTTCATAATTCCTGACATTTCATCCTAGTAAAAACTCCCTGTCTTAGGTCAGTTAGGATCACCACTTTATTTTAAGAATGTGAAATGTCCGAATAATAACAGAGAGAATGATTTATTTCAGCTTTTATTTCTTTCATCACATTCCCAGTGGGTCAGAAGTTTACATACACTCAATTAGTATTTGGTAGCATTGCCTTTAAATTGTTTAACTTGGGTCAAACGTTTCGGGTAGCCTTCCACAAGCTTCCCACAATAAGTTGAGTGAATTTTGGCCCTTTCCTCCTGACAGAGCTGGTGTAACTGAGTCAGGTTTGTAGGCCTCCTTGCTCATACACGCTTTTTCAGTTCTGCCCACAATTTTCTATAGGATTGAGGTCAGGGCTTTGTGATGGCCACACTAATACCTTGACTTTGTTGTCCTTAAGACATTTTGCCACAACTTTGGAAGTATGCTTGGGGTCATTGTCCATTTGGAAGACCCATTTGCGACCAAGCTTTAACTTCCTGACTGATGTCTTGTGATGTTGATTCAATATATCCACATAATTTTCCTACCTCATGATGCCATCTATTCTGTGAAGTGCACCAGTCCCTCCTGCAGCAAAGCACCCCGACAACATGATGCTGCCACAGCCATGCTTCACAGTTGGGATGGTGTTCTTCGGCTTGCAAGCCTCCCCCTTTTTCCTCCAAACATAACAGTTCTATTTTTGTTTCATCAGACCAGAGGACATTTCTCCAAAAAGTATGATCTTTGTTCCCATGTGCAGTTGCAAACCATAGTCTTATTTTTTTTTATGGCGGTTTTGGAGCAGTGGCTTCTTCCTTGCTGAGCGGCCTTTCAGGTTATGTCGATATAAGACTCATTTTACTGTGGATATAGATCATTTTGTACCTGTTTCCTCCAGCATCTTCACAAGGTCCTTTGCTGTTGATCTGGGATTGATTTGCACTTTTCGCACCAAAGTACGTTCATATCTAGGAGACAGAATGCGTCTTCTTCATGAGCGGTATGACGGCTGCATGGTTCCATGGTGTTTATACTTGCGTACTATTGTTTGTACAGTTGAACGTGGTACCTTCAGGCGTTTGGAAATTACTCCCAATGATGAAACAGACTTGTGGAGGTCTACAAAAAAATTCTGAGGTCTTGGCTGATTTCTTTAGATTTTCCCATGTCGTCAAGCAAAGAGGCAATGAGTTTGAAGGTAGGCCTTTGATTCAGGCTAATTGACATCATTTATCAGACGCTTCTAAAGCCATGACATCATTTTCTGGAATTTTCCAAGCTGTATAAAGGCACAGTCAAGTTAGGGTATGTAAACTTCTGACCCACTGGAATTGTGATATAGTGAATTATAAGTGAAATAATCCGTCTGTAAACAATTGTTGGAAAAATTACTTGTCATGTACAAAGTAGATGTTCTAACCGACTTGCCAAAACTATAGTTTGTTAACAAGAAATTTGTGGAGTGTTGAAAAAACGAGTTAATGACTCCAACCTAAGTGTATGTAAACGTCCGACTTCAACTGTATATGTGACTGCTCTACCGTCTTCAGAACTGGATAATCATTTCTTTATTTGCCTCAGTATAATAAAAAATAATAATAATATTGTTTTCAAAAAGGAAAGAGAACCACATTTCTGGGATCTTTTATTTCTGCTCATGAAACATGGGACCAACACTTTATGTTGCGTTTATAGATTTTTTTCAGTGTATAAAATGTATGGCACTCCTATTCTCAGTATTTTGCCCACTCTCATTCAAGGCTAGAACTACCTATTTTTTTCTAGTATTTCTAATGCTTCTGACCTTGATGTGCATTTAGATAACAGATCTATTTAACTTTTTGAATGCCTAGTGTTGTTTACTAGGTGTTATCTAATGAATTTGGGCTGTTCTGTGACCACTCCCTCCTCAATCAGGGGTGATTGGAAAATATTTTGTTCAAAAGAAGACGTTTCATCGTATCTTTGGCCATGCAGCTGAAATGTGCTGAGTTTTTAAGTCGTTGCTTCATTGAACATGCCATATAAATAAATACATTTTAATTAATTATATGAAGAGTCCCTTGATTCTCCTTTCTTTTTGATGACGAATTTACCCCCTTTACCAGATATCTACAAAGACCTATTATTGTGTACCCTAACAGCACTTTCCTTTTTTCTACAAATAATTGTGTTAGTTCTGTCATAAAGCTTTGATTGAGAATAGTCTATGCCTAGGCTTGGGCTATAGACTTCCATTGTTGTTATTTTTTTGATTCACAACTTTAGGGCAATACCTTCGTAGGCTAGACTATTTGTGAAATAAGCTACTGCTCATTAGGCTTGGGCGGTGCCCAGATTTTCATATAGTCATACCATCCTTCTCTCATCCTGTGATTTATGGTATTACCGGCATTGCACACAAGGGGGCGGAAAATGCAAGAATATCCAATTGTGGCTCTATTACCAGAATGCGAACAAAATTTGCACTAACTAATAGCGAAATCACATAGACGCTATTAGCTAAATGCTAACAAGTGTAAACGAACATAAAGACAGGCAAATCCAGCTCATAAAGTCATGCAAGCATAGCTAGTAAGTAGCTCCCGAATGTAATTTGTGGTGAGTGGGAAAATTTACAAATGAAATTGAAAGATGATAAAGTGAACTTCTGAAGGAAGAGCAGCATGTGTACTCAGAGCAGAGGAGAGAATAATGGAGGAGGAAGAAAATGCTAGTAGGAAGCACATGGAAAGAATGGCAGCTTGTGCAGAAAACTCATCCAGCTCATGGGTGCCGCACAACATACTCCGCAGTCTCCCTTTGTGCTATTTACAAACAAACACGTGACTGGCTCAACTGTTCTGGAGAACTATGGTAAGCTTCATAATATCAAATAATGTGACCGGTAAAATGAAGAACGCAATTTGCTTTATCTCCTAATGTATTGCACAAATTGACTTCAGGTATTAACTTTAAAGTAGCTACAAATATTCAAATGTATTGAAAAATTTCCAATAAATCGTTTTAACAAACTGTCCCGTGGCCTTTTTCAAATACCCCTGTATACAGTACATACGGTATACTGCCCAAGCCAACACGTTCATAACTTTAACTTGTATTAAAGCTTTTATGATAGGTCAGTAGGATAAATGAGGATAGGTTATTGGCCATTTGGTTTTCATGCTTGCTTGGAGGGATTTTCCTGGCCTGCAACTTAATTAAACTTGTCATTAGATTTTTCTATAACCTATTGATGTTGTTTGTTCTCTTCCATTATTAGTCCCCTGGCTTCCTTTTACATTTTTAGGCAATTCAAATCACTTTTGGGGAGAAAGCCATGCATAAACCGATGAAGCATAGCCTTCGTTCATATTCATAAAGACTATCGAATGTTAGCCTATATTCCCTTCTCTCTATGTGGACTAAATGCAAGATAGTTAAGGAGTGTCTGTTATAATAAAAATAATAAAAATGAATAGGTTTAGGCTATAGCCTAAAATCCATGCAGCCAACAGAAGGAGAGAGAAACAATATATTCTCCGCTCTGTCTGGCCTACATTCCTTTCTTGCATTTTGTATCACATATTTCTTGAAATAGGCTATATCAAGTAGGAATAGGCAAAATTACTCAGAATGACACTTGTGTGCTGCCCTGCTGTGCACTACAATACTCTGTCCATTACTGCAGGGCGTCAGTCAAGTTCAAATAGGTCAAACCATTGTCTGTCATATCACAATGTCGTCACCATTGACGATGATTGACAGCCTATTCATTAGCCTATGCTATCGTAATATTGCTCAACCCTAGTGTCTGTGTGTTTCTTCAACACCATTGTGGCCACATCAACAAGCATTGATCAGTGTACTTACTCAGCATTCAAGATCAGAGCCACTTTGAGAAAAGACAAAGACCAACTCTACTTAACACCAAAGATCAGCAGTGAGCCAGGAGAATTGGGTCAAGGTTTCCCTGATTTTTATCTCCCTGTCTGTCTCATGCTAAAGGAACTTGGCGGTGAATGCAGACCTGCCCGTGCCCTACCTCTGATGTGTCTGCTCAAATCAGATAGGAGATAAAACTCGAATCTAACTCTGGCCTCCTGTACTCCCTGTTTACCCATGACTGCATGGCCATGCACGCCTCCAACTCAATCATCAAGTTTGCAGACGACACAACGGTAGTGGGCTTGATTACGAACAGTGACTAGACAACCTACAGGGAGGAGGTGAGGGCACTCGGAGTGTGAGTGAGAGGTTGTTTCCCTGACACCAATGTCAACAAAACAAAGGAGATGATCGTGGAGGTGTACACATCACAGACAAACTGAAATGGTCCACCCACACAGACAGTGTGGTGAAGAAGGCGGAGTCCCGAGGACAGTTAAACGGTCACTCAGACCAGTTCCCGAAAAAAGCCTGTGGACAAACAAACCCAAACAGGCCCGTACTGGTTTGGATTTGAGAGACCCGTTCAGATCCAAAAGTAGAAAGAGAGCAAGAAAGAAACCTCCAACTGGGCGCTGCCAGCAGAATCAAGAAACAGTATTGGGCAAATTATCCACAGTTACGTGTCCTTAAAAATTGCCTGTAACAAATTCCCCAAAAACTATTTGTTGTGTTTTGATATGTAGCATATTCAAAACTTTATAGCCAGATTTATTGTTTTTTTACTTTCCTAAAACAATAATTATCCACCTCACGGTTCAGCTGAGATTTGAGCACTGAATGCATCAGGGCATTGTATGCATGGTGTCCACTGGCCTAGTCGTCCACTGTATGATATTTATATTAGAAAAGTAAATGTAAAGGAAGAGAAGCTTAGTCCTAGGGGCCGAGAGAAACATAGAGATATGCCTGCAGCATGTTCCTGACAACGACATGGATTTCTTTGTCCTGCCGTTACACGTGAGTGTACAAAACATTAAGGACACCTGCTTTTTCTATGACATGGACTGACCAGGTGAATCCAGATGAGAGCTATGATCCCTTATTGATGTCACTTTTTAAATTCAATTCAATGAGTGTAGATGAAGGTATCGTGTCTTTGGTATTATTAAATTGAAGACTTATTTTATCAAATCAATTCTCTGTAGTTATTATTACGTGATTAAACTAATCATGTCAATGTAATTAATTAGGAAGTCGGGGCACCAAGGAAAATCTTCAGATTACAAAGTTATAATTTTCCTAATATAACTTTTCAGATATTTTTATATCTGATCAATTAGTCTTCTAATTAATTAATTATTCTTGACCTCACGTTAGTCTCATTCCAAACGTCAATTGTTGGTTATCTGCACGAACCCAGTTTTTGCTATGAATCATCCATACATCAATTGTCTTAATCATTTATTTACTAACCAACTAAATAATCACAGAAATGCATAACAAACAAACAAACAGTAGGTATGGTTACAAGGAAATGATAGGGGATGTGCCCTAGTGGGCTAAACCGGTATGGTGGCTTGGTAGACAAAGGGACTGAGAAGGGAGCGAAAGACGACACTACACAGTTGATAATTATAATAATTGAAATGCTAATCCTTTGCACATGAACGCTCACTCATTCGGGAATAATTTCAATCAATATATATATTTACGCTCAGTGTGTCGTCTTGATCTCTGTTGGAATCGTATCGATAGTCTCAGAGTTTAACAACCATTACAACCTTAGCTTATACTGAAGGTACGCATGGTCTCTACTCAAACCTTAACCCTCTGAGTAATCGAGGTATGCATAGTCTCAAGTGGGCTTCTCTAGGTGAGGGTTTTATTCGGAACAGCAGAAAAGGCTGTCCCATGACGCCAGATCGACGTCTGTGCTCATGGGGGCGGACCAATGACTTAGAATTGTATTTCTGTTTAAAGTTTCACTGTCACATTAACGGTTTAAAATCACATGACACAATTTCACAAATTGTTTAATCTTTACTCATTCATTTTATACGATAATTAGATGCAAGCCTCAGAACGGAGGCTCCTGTATAAACAGAATTAATGTAATGTGGCTGTATTGTCTTTCCTGAGGTCACAATCATAAAACAAAATGGACCGGTCGTAGCTGGATTCTCCACCGACCGTTTACGCCTTCTCCAAAACATGGACATTGTTCAGTTTTCAAGTTCTGGGATGTAGAATAAGTTCCTTTGTTCTACTGTGAACAGTCTATCTCTATACTGCATGAAGGAGAGAGTCTCCTCCAGGAAATTACAACCTGAGATAAGAGCCTGGGTGAAGGGGGAAGCGAGAGGTGGTGAGAGAGAGAGAGTTGGTGCTTGCTATATCCAAAGAGGGCCACGTCATGACAAAGGGGAGGAGACAGGTTAAAGAACGATTTTTAAGCCTTAAGACAATTGAGACATGGATTGTGTATGAGGGTGAATGGGAAAGATGAAAAATTGAAGCGCCTTTGGATGGGGAATGGTAGTAGGTGCCAGATTCACCAGTTGGTGTCAAGAACTGCAAAGCTGCTGGGTTTATCACGCTCAACAGTTCCTTGTGCGTATCAAGAATGGTTCACCACCCAAAGGACGTTCAGCCAACTTGTCTGTAGGAAGCATTAGAGTCAACATGGGCCAGCTTTCGACAGCTTGTAGAGTTCATGTACCAACGAATTGAAGCTGTTCTGAGGGTGGAGGGGGGGTCCTAATGTTTGGTATACTCAGTGTATATGCATACAGAAGGAGGCTAATTTGTGAATTGTCGGTCAGAATATTTTTATAAAGATGAGCATTATATTGTTAGATTATATGCCTAGGCATCCACTATATGATATTAATATTACAAAAATAAATATAAAGGAAGAAGTTTAGGCCTATAGACCGAGAGAAAGGTGGAGATATGCTGGAGGCATGTTCCTGACAACGACATGGATTTCTTTATCCTTGTCAAATAAGCTACTTCAGATATACAGTGCAATCGGAAAGTATTCAGACCCCTTGACCCTTTCCACATTTGTTTTACGTTAGACTTATTCTAAAATGGATTAAAATGTTAGTTTTTTTGCTCATCACTCTACACACAATACCTCATAATGACAAAGCAAAATCTTTATTTTTTGGTGCAAATGTAATAAAATAAGCTCACATTTACATAAGTATTCAGACACTTTACTCAGTGCTTTGTTGAAGCACCTTTTGTCTTAGATTAGAGCCTTGAATCTTCTTGGGTATGACGCTACAAGCTTGGCACACCTGTATTTGGGGAGTTTCTCACATTCTTCTCTGCAGATCCTCTCAAGCTCTAGTTAGGTTAGATGGGGAGCGTCGCTGCACAGCTATTTTCAGGTCTCTCCAGAGATGTTAGATCGGGTTCAAGTCCAGGCTCTGGCTATGCCACTCAAGGACATTCAGAGACTTGTACCGAAGCCACTCCTGCATTGTCTTGACCGTGTGCTTAGGGTCATTGTCCTGTTGGAAGGTGAATCTTTGCCCCAGTCTGAGGTCCTGAGTGCTATGGAGCAGGTTTTCATGAAGGATCTCTCTACTTTGCTCCGTTCATCTTTCCCTTTATCTTGACTAGTCGATCCTGACTGTCTCCCGGTCCCTGTCGCTGAAAAACCTCCCATGCTGCCACCACAATGCTTCACTGTAGGGATGGTGGAAGGTTCCCTCCAGACGTGACGCTTGGCATTCAGGCCAAAGAATTCAATCTTGGTTTCATCAGATCTTGTTTCTCATGGTCTGAGAGTCCTTTAGGTGCCTTTTGGCAATCTCCAAGTGGGCTGTCATGTGCCTCTTTTACTGAGGAGTGGCTTCCGTTTGGCCACTAGCATAAAGGCCTGATCGGTGGAGTGCTACAGAGATGGTTGAGATTCTGAGAGAACTCTGGATCACTGTCAGTGTAACATAACAAAATGTGGAAAAAACGGGTCTGAATACTTTTCGAATGCACTGTATATGCATACAGAAGGAGGCTATTTCTTCAATTTTCTATCAAAATATTTTATTAAGATGAGCGTTATATTGTTAGATTAAAGGAGTAACTCTGGTAGGCATAAAACATTATTTCTCAAGTTCAACTGTTGGAGTGCTGGTTCACACTGCCTTCATAGGCCTGCAATAATAATAGCCTTACCACACCAAACCACAAAAGTTTCTTTCTTTTGATATTACCCTAATTAAGGCAAATTGTTGTTTATAGGGAAAATAAGAACAGGTTATTATACTTCAGCATTAAATTGTCTTTAATTTCTCCATCTTTGGTTTTTCCTTTTCATTACAGTGGGAACTTAGAGGTCGACCGATTAATCAGAATGGCCGAATTAATTCGGGCCGATTTTCAAGTTTTCATAACGATTGGTATTCGGCATATTTGGACACTGATTATGGCCGATTACATTGCACTCCACGAGGAGACTGCGTGGCAGGCTGACTACCTGTTACGCGGGTGCAGCAAAGAGCGAAGGTAAGTTGCTAGCTAGCATTAAACTTATCTTATAAAAAAACAATCAATCTTATCATAATCACTAGTTAATTACACATGGTTAATGATATTACTAGTTTATCTTGCTTGGTGCCTGTTAATTTAACATCGAATCACAGCCTACTTCGCCAAACGGGTGATGATTTAACAAGCGCATTCGTGAAAAAAGCACTGTTGCTGCACCAATGTGTACCTAACCATAAATAGCAATGCCTTTCTTTAAAATCAATATACAAGTATATATTTTTTTACCTGCATATTTAGTTAATATTGCCTGCTAACATGAATGTATTTTAACTAGGGAAATTGTGTCACTTCTCTTGCCTTCTGTACAAGCAGAGTCGGGGGATATATGCAGCAGTTTGGGCCGCCTGGCTCGTTGCGAACTGTGTGAAGACCCTTTCTTCCTCACAAAGACCGTAATTAATTTGCCAGAATTATGACATAACATTGAAGGTTGTGCAATGTAACAGCAATTTTTTGAATTAGGAATGCCACCCGTTAGATAAAATACGGAATGGTTCCATATTTCACTGAAAGAATAAACGTTTTGTTTTCGATATGATAGTTTCCAGATTTGACCATGTTAGTGACCTAAGGCTCATATTTCTGGGTGTTATTATACTATAAGTCTATGATTTAATATTTGATAGAGCAGTCTGACTGAGCGGTGGTAGGCAGCAGCAGGCTCGTAAGCATTCATTCAAAAAGCACTTTCCTGCATTTGCCTGCAGCTTTTCACTGTGCTTCAAGCATTGCACTGTTTATGACTTCAAGCCTATCAACTCTCGAGATTAGGCTGGCCTATAAGAACATCCAATAGTCAAAGTTCTATGAAATACAAATGGTATAGAGAGATATATTCCTATAATTCCTATAATAACTACAACCTAAAACTTCTTACCTGGGAATATTGAAGACTCATGTTCAAAGGATCCACCAGCTTTCATATGTTCTCATGTTCTGAGCAAGGAACTTAAACGTTAGCTTTTTTACATGGCAAGTAATTGCACTTTTACTTTCTTCTCCAACACTTTTTTTGTGCATTATTTTAACCAAATTTAACATGTTTCATTATTTATTTGAGACTAAATTGATTTTATTGATGTATTATATTAAGTTAAAATAAGTGTTCATTCAGTATTCTTGTAATTGTCATTATTACATTTTATATATATATATATATATATATATATATATATATATATATATATATATATATATATATAAAAATCGTCCGATTTGAATCTGTATCGGCTTTTTTTGGTCCTCCAATAATCGGTATCGGCGTTGAAAAATCATAATTGGTCGACCTCTAAACTTGATTTGGCCTAAGGAAATGGCTCAAGAATGAAATAAAACAATTGTTGCATATTTAAAGATCTGGCCTATATTGCAGCAATAAAACAAAGGTGAGTGCCTTCAGGCCTACCCCACAAATAACAACAATAGGCTAATTATATTTATTTTACAACAGGCCTACTTTTAATGTATCTTTTTCTAAATACAGAGCACAAAATTAAAAAGACAATTCAAACTTAATTTAGCCATCGGAAATGTCTCGACTAAATAAAACGTATCACGTTTTGCATATTTATAGAACTGCTTTAGATTCTTGAATAGGCCTACAATAATAATAGTAATAATAATAATGATATCGAATAATAATGACAAAACAAATGTCAATAAATACGAAAATAAATAAAAGTTATAAAATTGCATATAAGATGAATAGCGAGTTTATTTGGCCGCGCGTTCTTCTCATCTTTTTCCACTACAACAAAAAGGCATCCATCTTCACAATCAATAGTAGCCTAGGCCAAGGCTACTTTCACTTGTGCTCGCTCTCTACTCAGCAGCAGGCGCATGTGAGGTGAGCAGCTGGAACCACTTTCAGCTGGACATAAGCTATACGTTTTGTTGAGTTGCAGTTGGCTGACATAACAAGCTTGCACAGTTCTCATCACCTCAGACATTAAATGAACAGAGGACGTGTCCAATCGGGTCCAGTCGGTCAATACATTTGAATTGCACATACCTGAGATGTTGCAATTATATCAGACCAGACCCAGGTCTGAAACAAAAGTCCGAATTTAGGACCCCGGACCCGCTCGGCTCCTGGGTCAAATCAGGGAATTATGTGTCTGTTGGACCTGTGAAGACCTTTATGACCTCAAGCTAATACCAAAAATGTTCATACTTTAGCAATGATAACTTTTTTTGCAAATTACAAGTGGCAAATTCATTATTAGCCGTATAGGCCTGTATTGTATAAAAAACATTGTACAAAGAAGATCACCAAATCCATGATTTTAGTTTTTATTCAAAGTATACAGATGCACAACAATAGATCATCAAACCTCCACCAGCCACAACTCAACATCCTAGTATTTCTGACTAGGAAATTTTCTGTGCTAGCAGTAACATTAGACTTCCCGTCCTATTTATGTTGTGCAATGTGGCAGTCATTCTCCTGTCCTTGGCATAGGTTCAGTTATCAGCCCTAGGCTTCTTCTTGGTATCCCCTGGTCTGATGTTAGCTGGATCTTTGGAGGTCTGTGGTGTAGATGTAGTTATTTTGTCTTAAATGCATATGCCCTTTGACTTCTGGACCGAAAGAAAACATATTTGGTGAAATATTCATTGAATCAAGGAACCTCAATACCTTCCTTACAATAAGTTTCCATTGTTATTTTGCCTTGAGTGAGAAATGGTTTTGTTGTATAGAGTTCTGATTGCATTCAGAACTCTATTCAAAACTCCATTCAGAACTCCAGGTTAGGGAGACATTTTGAGTTCTGCGTGACTGATCTGTTGTGGTTATAATTCAACAGCAATGAGGATAGAAGGCCAAACATTTAGCAGTTGCATAGCCAACGTGGAAATGTGATTCTGGAATAAATAAAAAACAGATTCAACATTGAATCCCCTCTACAGTACTACAGAGATCACCTCTATACACATCAACACTTGCCATTCATGGGTTGCATGTTTGTCTGAATAAACGTTCTGTTAAAAATTCATGCCTGACTGAACATTCTATTCAATGCAGACATTTTTAAAAAAATAAAAGGAAAATGATTTCGTATGAGAACCCTTTGTCATCATTGTGATGTCACCAGATTGTCTGTAGATGCAGTTTTTAAATGTTTATTTCACTTTTATTTAACCAGGAAAAGCCCGTTGAGACCCCGTCTCTTTTTCAAGGGAGACCTGGCCAAGAAGGCAGCAACAATCAATACATTACAAAATTAAAACATACAACAACATGATTCAGCCTAAAAAAAAAAGCATTTACACTCCTCTGTAACAGTCGCCCATCAATATTTGAAATTCATTCATTAACATATCTAGATGAAGCTTGGATTGTAGATTTATTCCATGCGTCTGGTGCACAAGAGAAGTCTTGCCTAATACCGTGAATGTCCTGGGGACTTTAATTAGTATAACTTTAACTAGCTCACGTTACCATTGCTAGCTATTTTTGACAAACTTTGCCATCTCTCTAAAGAACATTTGACCATATCATAATGATGGCAAAATTGTTTCCTATTAATTATTTACCTACTTTAGCAATGTCATCATATTTTCAGGCCAACCGCGACATTCAAACGAGGCTACAAAGAAAACGAATGGGACTGTAGCGACTGTGTTGACTTCAAAATCTGGGGTGTGAACTACGTTTCTATTCAAGCGTTGATCGACATGGTAATGGCTCTATAGTATTGGAGAAAAGTTGAAAAAACGGACCCTCAGTTACATCGTGACGTGTCATGCTGTAACGTACAGCATGCATAAAGCAACTATTTCTGTCTTACAATCTCTCTCCACTAGGTGTAGCACTTCTCTCATCGTTTAAAAACAAGAAATGGACAGTTACGGGGTAAGCGGGGATACCTAGTCATGTTTTGCGTCATCACTGTAAACGATCGAGACTATCAAAAGACAGTGTTTACTTCTGAAGATCACTTTAGCGCCGCCCTAAAAACCCGATTCAAGTTCGACACAAACCTTCAAATAGGTATGTAATGGCACTTTATATAAACTCTTTATAGTGTTTTATTTACATTTTAGAGGCGATAGGTTGGACAGATCGAGTGAAAAAACGTAGTTTTCCCACACTACATCTCTCCTTCTCACTATCATGCATTAGTTTCGCTTCCCCACCCACCATTTTTAAAAAGACCTGAAGGAAATCATTGCCTTCTTGAATCATGCAGAAACTGGCAGCGTGAAGGTCTCGGCGTGAATTCTGTTGGAAAGGGGAGAAATTATGCCTTACAATGGTATTGAAATTACAGTTGATCTGGAAGTATTATGTTTTTGGGGCGCTAAAATAAGGTCAATTATACGGACCAAGGTGATGTACAAAAGTGAGTGAGTTTACATTACATTGCATGGGCCGAAATTGACATATGAAGATATAATTTGTCAACATAATTACTCCACAGACTGCATAGAGAATTCATGTGGGAAAAGTTGTCTAGCAAAGTAGGCTAGCTACATTTAACTGTTGAATGGGACTTTTGATACACACAGGAAATTGTTCATTGTGAAAAACTCAGCAGTGTTGCAGTGCTTGACACAAACTGGTGCACCTGGCACCTACTACCATACCCCGTTCAAAGGCACTTAAATCTTTTGTCCTTGGTTAAACTTTTTTTCCATCCTCTCCGTAGCTAATGGCATCCATGCTTGTTGGCCTTGACCTGGGGTCTAAAGATATCATGTAAACTTGAAAGCATTTTATTCCCTAATCCTTGCCACTTTATTATGGCCATTTTAGAGCTATTTGAATGAACAAAACTTAAATATTGTACCTTTTTTTAAGGGGCATGTCTTGGGAACAAATACAAGTCCATGCAGGCAAAGGACTGTTCTCACACACTCCTTTACGTAGTGCACTTCCAACCCAATAACAGATGTTTCCCATGATTCTAACCATAGCTTGGACCCAGAGGGGTTGTGATAACTTTATGCCTTTTCATATCTGATTTAGGATATTCTCCTTACCAACTTCTTAAACTTAGCTAACCCTTATCATCAAAGAGGAAACTGTTTCTGGGCCAGTTGGTAAAGGGATACTTTGGGATTTTGGCAATGAAGATGAACTAGTGCATACAATTTTTACAGTATGTCTCTGCATTCAGTATGAAGGAAGCTAATTCATTTCGGGAGCCAATGCTAACTAGCGTTAAGGCAATGACTGTAAGTCTAAGCTGTTACCATCCATTGATTTCCAGTCATTGCGCTATAAATGTTAGCATTGACATCCAGTCATTGTGCTAACGCTAGTTAGCAGTTACGCTAATGCTAGTTAGTAACTTCAAACTGCACACAGAGACATAATTGTATCCACGAGTTCATCTGGCTTTGGCTCTTCATTGCCAAAATCCTGAAGGATCCCTTTAAGGGCAGCACACTGTTTGTACAGCTCCATTGACATCTCACCACATAATCAATACGCTACAAATTAAAACTATGATTGGCAAACATTCTTAGTCTATTTTTCTCAAAATAACAAAACAACAACAGTGACCCCACAACTGCTCTGATACATTTAACTCCAGCTCATCTAAATTGGATTTGCCTGTCCATAGACCGAGGGCCAGGGGATATCCATTTCAACCTAATCCCCTACCTTTCATTGTCTCCCCACAGTACTTTGTCTTGCTGCTGTGTATCTTCCTGCTGGAGATCCTCGCCGGTGTCCTGGCCTACATCTATTACCAGCAGGTAATGAATGACTTGATTCACCACCTGATTCCATTGCCAGTAACACTATACCCAGAGCCTGACCAGAGACAGAAGAGTGTATGTTTGTAAAAAAAACTGAAACCACAACAAGGGAAGGTTCATGGATAATGTCCCAGTCTCTCTCTTTCTCCATCTGTTGCTTTTCTCTCTCTCTCTCCCGCTCTGCTTTCCCATGCCTGCCACCTCTTGATGTGATTCCCACTACTATCCTTGTTACCACTATATACCCCTGCTGTGTAGATGTTCGACCTGCAGGAATGTTATCTTACCAGCTTGGTGTGTGTCATTTGAACTCTCTCTGTGTAATTGTCTCCTCATGTTCCTTTGGCCTTGTTGGCCTTGTCACCCTGTTTTCATCTCACTGCTGCAGTGTTTCCCACGCTGTCAACAGGTCAAATAAAAACCTATTCTATTTCTCTTCCCCCTCCCTCCCCTGTTAATTTATTCCCTTTATCTCTCCTTAACATTCTGACTTGGCTCTACATTCTGTGGTTGTCATAGAAACTGCGAACCAGCTAGATGTAGGCCTATGCTCTTACCCGAGTACCTAAGTATTGCGCTACGGTTATAAATGAATGAAAATGTACTTCCTCTTAACTTTATGTATATAATTTCTTCTTTCCTCAAGAGGAGTTCTTTCTATAATTACAGTTTTAGCTATTCTAGACCATTCTATTAAATCAACAATGAGATACATTACATTCCTTCAAGTGTTATTCTACTGACAGAAGATTCAGTCTTCTGTTTCTATAGTCTGTTGGGAACTGTGTTGTAGTCTGACCAACGTCATGTTTACGGTGTCTGTTCTCTCAAATCCTCTGTGTCTTGTCTTCCTCTGCAGCTCAATGAGGAGCTGAAACAGAACCTGCGGGAGACCATGGTGCAGAAGTACAGGCAGCCAGAGCAGGAGCATGTCACCAAAGCAGTGGACAAGCTGCAGCATGAGGTAAGACAAGACAAGGCAAGACAACATAAGCAGACTTGAGGAGTTTGATTAGGGGTTTTTGGAAATATTAATGTGGGAATTTGTCGATTTTCTCCAATGTGAATTAATAATCAACTTGTTTATGTTTACGTTCATTGTATCTACTGTTATTTACACTGGCACAGTTATGTGTTTTCATTATGCATGGTTACATTATGTTATAGCCATACATGTAACTCGTCATTATGCAACTTATTTGAACGATGGCCCATTGTTTTGTATACGGATTTGGTTCATGAACTGAATATCATTCAGCTTGTCTTCTGAAACAACTGCAAGGCATTTCACCCTGTTTCAACCTGATGTGAAATGGCCTCTCCTCCTCTCTCTTTTCCACCAGTTTAAGTGCTGTGGCAGCAACAGCTCATCGGACTGGGGCGAGAGCGTGTGGATCCGCACCAGTGAGGCAGATGGCAGGCTGGTGCCGGATAGCTGCTGTAAATCCCAGACTCTAAACTGCGGCCGCAGGGACCACCCATCAAACATCTACAAGGTGGAGGTGAGTGTCAGATACAGAGAACAGTCAGTGTTGTTGAGTGTTAGTGTGCATGCAATGCTTAGTGCAAATTCTACTTGAGTTCAGGTTTGTGTATCCAGATCATAGCTGTGGGAAGTAGTTTGGGGGTGGGTGTGCTGCAATTTCTTTTGTCAAAAGTCAAAGTATAAATCATTTCTTATTCGTTATATTAAGCAAACCAGACGGCACAATTTCCTAGTTTTTATTTATTTACGGATCGACACGGGCACACTTCAACACTTAGACAATAATTTACTAACAAAGCATTTGTGTTTAGTGAGTCCGCCAGATCAGCGGCAGTACAGATGACCAGGGATGTTCTCTTGATAAGTGCGTGAATTGGACCATTTTCCTGACCTGCTAAGTATTCTAAATGTAACGAGTACTTTTGGGTGTCAGGGAAAATGTATGGAGTAAAAAGGTCATTACTATTTATATTTTGACAACTAAAGAAAATAAAGTACAGATACCCAAAAAAACTTCTTAAGTCGTACTTTAAAGCATTTTTACTTAAGTACTTTACAGCACTGTAATCTGATAATACATGTGGAATATAAAAATACTTGCCTGATATGTTTTCCAGTTTCTTGAAATACTTTGCAAATGCAACTTATTTCTATTTGTAAAAATGGGTTATTCATTCTTTTTACATTTTAGTAGATGATCTCATCCAGAGCAACTTACAGTAGTGAGTGCATACATTTTCATACTTTTATGTACTGGTCACTCGTGGGAACCCACAATCCTAGTGTTGCAATCGCCATGCTCTACCAACTGAGCCACATCATCACAAACCCCTTGATGTCTCAATGTGCTCATTTACTATATTGTGCATTGTTCTTCTTCATGGTGATTTTTATTTTACCTTTATGGAAAGTCTACAGGTACAAACCTAGATGACCAGCCTATGTACAATACAGTAGTGTATATTTACATTAAGTGGTTTGTAAGGATGGTAAATTAATGCTGCACAAAACATGGTTGTTTTCCATGTTATTTGAAGAAAGAAAGAAAAAGATTTTATTTGATGTGGATGTTTGATGTCTTTGGCCATAACTTTGCACCTTTTGATGTATATGTTTGAGGACAGGGTTTTGTTCTTTCTGGATTCCATTAGAATGGCAATTGCAGGGAAAGGGACAGGGCAACAATTATTACAATTCCAACTATTGAATCCTGCAAGATACTGTTCTTAATTATACAACTACCTTTTTTGACAAAGCGGAGATGCTGAAAATATGTTTTTGCCCACGCTTCAGACGTCTATATCGGTCCACTAATACTAATAAAGGCCCAGTGCACTACTTTAGTAAAAAATAATATATATAAAACATATATATTAATAATACAAATATATATATATTTTGTATTATTAATATATATATATTTTTTCAGATTTTTCAGGTTGGTGCTGCATCCCCCTCAGCTCCCCTACTTCACACGGCTATGATCAAAATTGAAAGTCATCTTGAAAGTCTCTCTCTCACTCACACACAATGTGGTCCTATCTTTCCTCTCTCTCCAGGGGGGTTGTATCACTAAACTGGAGAACTTCATTTTGGACCACCTGAAGATCATTGGAGCGGTGGGCGTGGGCATCGCCTGTGTACAGGTGAGCAAAAATAAGCAATTTCACTGTTTACAGCACAAAGATAACCCAAGGTGGCCACCATAAACATGCTTGCCCTGGTCTCTTGAAATTCAGGGGTAATGGTAGAAGTGTAATGGTAGAAGTCTCTTTCTCTCTCCCTCTCTCAGATTGTGGGGATGGTGTTTACTTGCTGTCTATATCGGAGTTTGAAGGCAGAGCCGTACTGAGAGTAGAACACGAAGAGAAGGAATGGGGAGGGGTCTAGTCTCTGCCACCCAGTGTCATCATATCCCAGCGACCCCGTTTAGTCATGGGGTCTACCACTGTGCCATGCAAACAGAAGAGGACGATTATGTGTAAGGGTCTAGGATGCACTTATGATAGTGTTTCTCAATCCATTCCATGGGGGGACCATTTTGGTTCTAGCCTAGCACTAACTCCCCTGATTCAACAGGGGTTGTATTGGGCTAGAATTCCTAGGGGGTCCCAATTTGGAATGGATAATCAGATTATTTTCAAGACATTACATGCTATCTGATCTACAATGCTCTATATTTTGGTAGTCTGCAACAACAGAGCAGTTGGTATATACTAGTGTGATGTAAAGATCAGTGGACCAAAATGGCCTGTGCATCAGAACAGCTTGTCTTAACATTGCAATAATCATGACTGTGGCTTAATGAGCAAGATCTGACCTCTGGGGCCGATTACCACGGCAACACATTTTCTTTATACATCAAGTAGCTGATTATACATTCACACACGTCTTTTACTCGGTTTCTCTCTCAACTTTTTAATTGTTGGTTTATTTAAAAAAAAAAATGTATTTATCTTTTAATACAAGGGATTTCTCCACTTATGCCAAAGTTGTCGTCAACACTGACTTTCTGTAAAATCGTATCAAACGGACTACTCCTGCAAGCCTTTTTCATGTATACTGAACAAAAATATAAATGCAATAATTTCAAAGATTTTTCTGAGTTACAGTTATCGATTTCACATAACTGGGCAGGTGTGCAGCCATGGGTGGCCCTGGGAAGGCATAGGCCCACCCACTTGTGAGCCAGGCCCACTCACTGGGGAGCCAGACCCAGCCAATCAGAATGAGTTTTTCCCCACAAAAGGTTTTTATTACAGACAGAAATACTCCAACACCCCCCTCAGACGATCCCACAGGTGAAGAAGCCAGATGCGGAGGTCCTCGGCTGGCGTGGTTACACGTGGTCTGTGGTTGTGAGGCCTGTAGGACGTACTGCCATATTTTCTAAAACAATGTTGGCGGAGGCTTATGGTAGAGAAATTAACATTAAATTATCTGGCAACAGCTCTTGTGGACATTCCTGCAGTCAGCATGCCAATTGTACACTCCCTCAACTTGAGACAACTGTGACATTGTGTTGTGTGACAAAACGGCACACTTTAGCCTTCTATTGTCCCCAGCACAAGGTGCACCTGTGTAATGATCGTGCTGTTTAATCAGCTTCTTGATATGCCACACCTGTCAGGTGGATGTATTATCTTGGTAAAGGAGAAATGCTCACAAACTGGGATGTAAACTAATTTGTGTACAAGATTTGAGAAACTTTTTGTGCATATGGACATTTTTTGGGATCTTTTATTTCAGCTCATGAAACATGGGACCAACACATTACATGTTGCGTTTATATTTTTGTTTAATATATATTCTGATTGTGTGCCTTTTTGTAGATTTTTAAAAAATGACGTTTTGCTTTTATTCAAACCATAAATGTTATTTTATTGTGTATTTAACAGACCAGTAGGATGACTTGATTATATGTAAAATGTGCCCCAAAGACGCAAAACAACTAATCAAACTGCTGTATTGCTGTATCAGTGTTCTACTATACATGGAGGTATTTAGCTGAAATAAACACAATTTAACCTGTTTTACTATGTTTTCTGGTAAATTCACAAGGTGTAGGTAGCTCCGGTAAAAAAGTCAAAAAGTCAAAGTTATATATATATATATATATACATACAGTGGGGAGAACAAGGTTTTGATACACTGCCGATTTTGCAGGTTTTCCTACTTACAAAGCATGTAGAGGTCTGTAATATTTATTATAGGTACACTTCAACTGTGAGTGACGGAGTCTAAAACAAAAATCCAGAAAATCACATTGTATGATTTTTAAGTAATTAATTTGCATTTTATTGCATGACATAAGTATTTGTTACATCAGAAAAGCATAACTTAATATTTGGTACAGAAACCTGTGTTTGCAATTACAGAGATCATATGTTTCCTGTAGTTCTTGACCAGGTTTGCACACACTGCAGCAGGGATTTTGGCCCACTCCTCCATACATACCTTCTCCAGATCCTTCAGGTTTCAGGGCTGTCTCCAGGCAATACAGACTTTCAGCTCCCTCCAAAGATTTTCTATTGGGTTCAGGTCTGGAGACTGGCTAGGCCACTCCAGGACCTTGAGATGCTTCTTACGGAGCCACTCCTTAGTTGCCCTGGGTGTGTGTTTTGGGTCGTTGTCATGCTGGAAGACCCAGCCACGACCCACCTTCAATGCTCTTTCTGAGGGAGCATTTTTGTGTGATTTTGTTGTCAGCACATTCAACTATGTAAAGAAAAAAGTATTTAATAAGAATATTTCATTCATTCAGATCTAGGATGTGTTATTTTAGTGTTCCCTTTATTTTTTGAGCTATATATATAAACACTAGTTTGGACATTGACAAGCCAATGTGAATGAGAGACATTGTGCAAATAAACAGTACTGACTCTGGAGCAATGGCAGCTGTACAGATAACCCATTCAAAGGGCTTTGACTTCTCAAACACAGCAGAAAGCCAACACTATGATGCCCCATCACCTTATTAATTCAGTTAAACTTAGGGGTCACGTTATCTAAGTGGCAGTATTCTTCATTCTTCATTTCATTTTTATGCAGAAAAAAAAGATACAACTCATAAGAATTATCTTGCTTCATTTTGTAAACACCGATCTAAAAAGCTCATTGTAATTTCTGCTCAGCATCAGACTAATTTTGTGCTTCACTTGCAGTTCTACACTTGGATGAGAATTGACGAAGGGGCATTCTATCAGCAGACAGCGTATTGACTGCGCTCTCAGTCTAGCCAGCCTACCTTTCTCTGGTAAAATGCAAGATTAACTTTGGAAATAGCTGGCTACATTATTTATATGATGAACAAAAATATGCAAAAAAGACCTTGCTTTTTTTATTGTAAGCTCATGTAGTCTACTTGTGTGGCTGCCAGCCAAATAGTGTTGCACTTCTGTTGTAATCTGATGAATATTAAGCTATTTTCTGCCAAATGTGCTGACTAATGTATTTTCTGTGAAGGTAAACTATAGTTGCACGTCTCTGATCACTCTATTGAAGTGATTAGAGACGTGCAACACGACTGTTAAAAACACTAGAATATAAAACGGGACCGCAGTCCATACACAGCTGGACTCACCTGCTCCCGCTTTCTCCAGTTGTGATACTTACAAACAGTCGTGACTGACTAAACTGTTCCGGGGAACTATGGTAAACTTCATAATGTGACCAGTGAATTGAAGGACGCAATCTGCTTTGTCTTCTAACATATTGCACAAATTGACTGCATGTATTTACTTAAAAAGTAGCTTCAAATATTACATGTATAATTTTTTTTGTTAAAAAAAAAATGTTTTGACGGTATTGAATAACCATCCTGTGGCGATTTCCAAATACCCCTGTATACGGTATACTACCTAGCCTAGTATGCGATGTTACAATGATAAGTTGACAGAAAATATATTTATTAGTCTGTTTTTATAAAAACAATATTGGAGGGGAGCATACCCCCAGACCCCCCTAGGCATAGCAGCCTTCTTTTAGTTGAACCACTTGCCCTAATATCAATAAGCTCATGTACTGTAACTGCATTGTGTTTGTGTATTATTTGGCATTTAGGCCAGGTCCCTCTTGTCTCCTCTGACAAGAGGAGAACTGACATGAAAACGTACGTTGAGATGACGGCTGTATTACAAGTTGTTGACTTTTTAACACAGCCTGAGGGTCTCTGTAATGAACTCAGCAGCAGCCCAAAAAGCAATCACTCTTTCCAAACACCAGGAGGCGGCACTTGCCAGATAATTATCCTGGTATTCACATTTTTATCCTCTTGCTTTGTCCCTTGTGAGGCAAAATCTGATGAAAACAACTGGAAAGAGGCCTCTAAATCTTAAATAAGAATCCTGTAGGTGATAAAGGATTTCCCCTGTTGAACCTACCCTGTGTGTAACATGCCAAATAACCTACCCCTGCATAATATGACACAACATTAAAGGTCAAATTATATCTCCTGCGCTAATGTCCAGAAAAAGAACAACATCCATCCATTACAGCAAACGACTAGCAATCCAAAGGTTGTGTGTTTCCGAGTCGCAGTGGGGACGACTGTAAGATTTTAGCTAACCCTTCCGCTAAGCCTTATTCTAACCTTAACCCAATTCACCTAACCTGCTACATAAATAATACTATACGTCACCAATTCAATTCACAACCAGCTAAGATATATGATACTATACCTCCTCTAATACGTATGATATTGTAAGACCCCTCATCAATTCATAGTGTGACCTATCAAATTGTATTTTGTCACATGTGCTGAATACAACAGTGAAATGCTTACTTACAAGCCCATAACCAACCATGCAGATTTAAGAAAATACCTCAAATAAAAAAAGTAAGAGATAAGAATGACAAATAATTAAAGAGCAGTGGTAAATAACAATAGTGGGGCTATATACATGGGGTGCCGGTACAGAGTCCATGTGCGGGGGAACTGGTGTTGAGGTAATTATGTACATATAGGTAGAGTTATTAAAGTGACTATGCATAGATAATAACAGAGAGTAGCAGCATAATAGAAAAGGGGAGAGGCAATGCAAATAGTCATACTAAATCAGTGGTATTCAAAGGTGTTGCGACCCCTATTTGGGTTAGGGTGGAACTGCAGTGGGGTCACCCACCCCACCCCACCCCACACACACAAAATAAAAAAAATCTGTAAATTGTTTTTGGAACAAAAAATGAACAGTACAGATTACGTTATGGGACAAGATACAAACATTTTTATTAAGAAAGATAATTTGAAGAAAACAATGTATTGAGTAAATGTATTTATTGGTTTATTTTAATTTTGATAAGAAATTCAAATTTGGTTATTTGTTGATATAAAAATCGAAATTTACACATTTTAAGGTTGTCATTATATTTGGGGTGAGGTCGCAAGTAATTCTTGAGGAAAAAATGGGGTCCCCAGAAATTCTGGTGGAAGAAATTTGGTCCCTGCTAAAAAAGTTTGTATTACACTGTACTTCAAATCAAACTATTTGTCACATGCGCCAAATACAACAAGTGTAGACTTTACCGTGAAATGCTTACTTACAAGCCCTTTAACCAACAGTGCCGTTCAGGAAGAGTTAAGAAAATAATGGAGGGAACAGATTAACATACCAAATCGTACGATTTGCTCTGAGACCAGGTTGGTAGAACTGTGAGTCACCTGCTTTCTTTCCTCCTCTTGCCTGATAGCACAATGTTTGGTTTAGACATTATGACTAAACACAGAAATTGGTGACAAACACAATTCTACAGTATGGAAACTAGACTGGCATCTGGAGGGATAATGGTCCCTGATCCCAGGTACGAACCACTGCTGTTATGCCTATGAGCAAGGCACTTAAACCCCAAAGGCTCTCCATCCAGGGGAGCTGCACTGCGACTGATCCTGTGGCTCTCAAACTGTGTCTCTGGTTGTCTGTCTTGTCTGTTTGGGGGAAGAAGAAGATCCATTCGATTCTATCTATGATTATATTGCCATACTGCAGTTTCTCTGGATGAAAGCCATGCTAATAAAATATTTCCCTTCCTCTGGCTTAGACCTACTAATTCTCATTGCCAGTAGAATGCTGGTTACTTGTCCAATACTTTGAAACCCTAAATCAGGCACCATCCGCATGCTAGCAACACCATGCATGACAATTTGCTAATATTTCCTCTACACAGAAGCATACAGTTCCCTCACTGAGCAGTTGTCCAGTAAGTTGCACCCACCACGCCATACAGTGTATCTTGACCTATAGGTCCAATGTGCTTGGAAATCGGGCTTCCCTTTCTATACTCCTCACCTTTTGAGGAAGGTGTTTCTGTGGCGACAAGCGGTGAAACAAACAGCGGCCGATATTATGCTCGTATAATTTGTCCTGGGGTTGTTGTCAGGGGTTGGTCACAGGGGGTCCCCCAGGATCACTCAACAGGAAGCTGGTGGGGGTTTTTGGGTTCTGGTGTGCAAGAGGGTCGACTCAGAAGTGTATCACCTAATCTTCCATCTTATTCCAAATTTCCGAAAGCATTGTATTTTTGTATTTTTTTTTTAAATATATATTTTCACGAAAAGACCATTATGAAAAATCTGGCCATGTGTTAATTTATTTAGGATTCATGGAGTTAAAGCCTACTGTTTAAAATACAGTATGTTTGCATAATTCAGTGAGTACTTGTGTATGGTAATCTTATGCCCTGTAGATGGCAGCCTTCAGTCTATAAAATGGGGGGGAAAGGATGATTTTGTTTTGGCTGTCAAGAGCTACATACTTGAAATTGAAATTAATTGAAATATCTAGCGTGAAGAAAATCCATTTCAACCTTAGTCTTGGAAATACATCTACATATCTGCAAGGCTCAGCCTGTCTAGCCTCATAAACTACATTAGCATTGTACACGTACATTCACCCAAAGAGACGTTGCCATTGCTATTAATAAACACACCCAGGCCTACATAGAAATGTGTTTATTATACAGAGACACACTATCATCATAAAAAAGTAGAAATGTCCATACATGTTATTCAGAACACACACTCACATACTCTCAATGTCCTATACTTAAAAACATACCAAATGCATTCACACACACTAACTTAAATCACTAACACACACACACACTAACATACTCTCAATGTCCTATACTTAAAAACATACCAAATGCATTCGCACACATTTGTAAACGAACTTCACATAAACACTAAAACAATGCCAGTAAGGGGTCCACTGCACCAAGTGGATGATGAACATGAGACCGAGGATAGGATAAGCTTCATTATCCCTGAAAGAAGATACATCATCAGTTTCCTTCCACTCCATTTGGCCCAACTTCAATTGACTGCCTCAACATTAGGCCTACGTATTATATTTAGGCTATTTTTACACTTATTAAGGGTGCTGTGAAGTGCCGACTTCACATTTTTCCGCTGATTATGTAACTCATTTACATGTCACCAATTGGAGAGTTTGAGCCATGATGGCAGCCCTCAAGCTCCCTGCAGATTAATGCCAAAAAACTGCTACAAAGAGGATAGGGTGACATGAGAGGTATTTTTGTCTGCTGTGCCCTTGCCGAATGCGGCATAACCCTTATTGTCACCTATGTATATGATATTTAATTATATTGTCAAATTTTATGATTTTATATTTCGCTCATGAGTGTGGTGTGGTCCTTTCTGTCCATTGAGGTAATTTCTGGACGATATTTGTGTCCATTTCAGAGTTTTGCAAGAGCACCCTCAGAGGCAATACTAGTTCTGTATAGTATTTTTAATGAAGCCTTCATAAGATGTACTCACTTTATTCGATTTTACAGACCATTTATTTTGAGAACTTCATCTGTTTCTGTGTAATATTCTCAGATGTGTTTTTCTTTGCCCTGGGTAGCTGAGAGCTGATGACAGTGCCTCCCTTCCCTGTGTCATTGAGGGAGAAAGCAGAGGGGAGAGTGGGAAAGCTGTTGGGGCAGAACACATCCGCTTCTATTTGTCACCGCCGACACCCATAGCCGGCTGTCACAGACGCCTTGCGTCCGCCCGCTCTGCCCGTTGCTCTGCTCGAACAGACGCTATACCAAGGGCTTCTGGGAACCCGCACCTCCACCATGGTGCATCAGCCACACTGAACACGGGTCGGGCCGCCTGTTGCCCACTCGCCACCTTGGGAGGGTAAGGCTCAGCAGTCGGCACCATGAACCCCCAACCCTAACCCCCTCCCCCCTTTTCACACATATATGCCCACAATCCACATGGGCATGGTACATGGGCACAAAGAGCGTGGAGGGAGGAGGAGAGCGTGGAGGGAGGAGGGGGTTGGAGGTTAATTAGTCAAGCAGGGCAGGCTGGCAAAGGAGGGATGGCCGGCTGGCGGGAGGGGGGAGCCCGCCTGCCTGCCTCCCTCCCTCTTGGGCCAGTTCCTCCCCTTCCACATGAGTCACTCCCCAACATACAGGTCATTGGCTCCCTCAACATTGTAATGAATGAATTCCATAGCATGCTGAATTAAACTGCAATCACAAGATGGGCCTGTGATGTCTTAGTCAAGCTGTCTCTTGCATTAAGGTTATATAAATGAGGCAGTGGGAGATAGAGGGTGACCGGGCTGTGTGTAGGGTAGGTCTATAAACTAGCTCAATTTCTCTCGGTTTATGGTTACGCCCCAATATTTGCATGCCCATTGGAGGGTTTCAAAGAACAAGCTTGGAGGAGGCAGGAAGCAACTTAAATGGGATATTAGTGTTGATAATGTCACTGTTTCATTCAAGAAGTCATTTTTTAAAGTTAGATTTCTTTCAAGATAGTAGTGTGTATATTAAATGTGTGATATTAAACTAAACAGGCCATCATTTCAGTGGAGCAGACGCAGACTGCAATAGAAAGATGAAAGAGAGCAATTTTCTGTAAAACAAAACATTGGAAACTCATTAGATTTGAAAGGAAATTCACTACAATCAAACCCCTAAACTGTTCCATGGTCTGATTTCATCCTATTGTAACTGGAAGGAATGGTAAGTTAGAGAAATGCTGGTATTGTTGTGTGCATCTAGACATACTCCAAACAACAGATTAGACAACGGAGCAGTACAGTTAGTGTCAATTTCATATAAATACAGTGGCTTGTGAAAGTGTTCACCCCCCTTGGAATTTTTCCTATTTTGTTGCCTTACAACCTGAAATTAAAATAGATTTTTTTGGGGGGGGTTGTATCATTTGATTTACACAACATGCCTACCACTTTTTTATTTTTTATTGTGAAACAAACTTGAGCGTGCATAACTATTCACCCCCCCCCCAAAGTCAATACTTTGTAGAGCCACCTTTTGCAGCAATTCCAGATGCAAGTATCTTGGGGTATGTCTCTATAAGCTTGCCACATCTAGCCACTGGGATTTTTGGCAAAACTGCTCCAGCTCCTTCAAGTTGGATGGGTTCCGCTGGTGTACAGCAAGTCATACCAGAGATTCTCAATTGGATTGAGGTCTGGGCTTTAACTGGGCCATTCCAAGACATTTAAATGTTTCCTCTTAAACCACTCAAGTATTGCTTTAGCAGTATGCTTAGGGTCATTATCCTGCTGGAAGGTGAACCTCCGTCTCAGTTTCAAATCTCTGGAAGACTGAAACAGGTTTCTCTCAATAATTTCCCTATATTTAGCTCCATCCATCATTCCTTCAATTCTGACCAGTTTCCCAGTCCCTGCCGATAGAAAAACATCCCCACAGCATGATGCTACCACCACCATGCTTCACTGTGGGGATGGTATTCTCGGGGTGATGGGAGGTGTGGGTCTGTGTCAGACGTTTTCCTTGATGGCCAAAAAGCTCAATTTTAGTCTCATCTGACCAGAGTACCTTCTTCCATATGTTTGGGGAGTCTTCCACATTTTTTCTGCCCACCTCCATAAAGCCCAGCTCTGTAGAGTGTACGGCTTAAAGTGGTCCTATGGACAGATACTCCTATCTCCGCTGTGGAGCTTTGCAGCTCCTTCAGGGTTATCTTTGGTCTCTTTGTTGCTTCTCTGATTAATGCTCTCCTTGCCTGGTCCGTGAGTTTTGGTGGGCGGCTCTCTCTTGGCATGTTTGTTGTGGTGCCATATTCTTTCAATTTTTTAATAATGGGTTTAATGGTGCTCCTTGGGATATTCAAAGTTTCTGATATTTTTTTATAACTCAACCCTGATATGTTCTTCTCCACAACTTTGTCCCTGACCTGTTTGGAGAGCTCCTTGGTCTTCATGGTGCCACTTGCTTTAGTGGCCCTTGTTTAGTGGTGTTGCAGACTCTGGAGCCTTTCAGAACAGGTGTGTATATATACTGAGATCATGTGACACTTAGATTGCACACAGGTGGACTTTATTTAAATAATTATGTGACTGCTGAAGGTATTTGGTTGCACCAGATCTTATATAGGGGCTTCATAGCAAAGGGGGTGAATGCATATTTTTTTTCATTTCACTTTACCAATTTTGACTATTTTGTGTCCATGTCCATTACATGAAATCCAAATAGAAATCCATTTAAATTACAGGTTGTAATGCCACAAAATAGGAAAAATGCCAAGGGGGTGAATACCTTTTCAAGGCACTGTACATGATATTCATTGGCTAACTTCAACTCAATAGTGATGACGAGATATGTTAGATAGACCACAAACCATTTATCGCGTGCTTATGTCCCCAGCTTGGTTACTGTGGTAGGGAGTCTGTCTGCAGTGAATGCAAGGCCCATGTTGACTTGTGCAGATGTGTTGTTGTTTGCTCCCTCTGTCACTTTCCTAGCTGGGGGGCTGGAAGCTGCCACTGCTCTGACTGCTATCAACGTAGATGGAGAGGAGGAGTGTGTGTGCGCCCGGGCGGGTTGGCGTGCATGTGTGTGTGAGAATATAATATAATACAACTTTATTATCCAATGTGTGTATGGTGAATGAGGGGGCCTGAGTTAGTTTAGTGTTCCACGTTTGTAATGTGATTTTTGGACCAGATGCACTATGGAAACACGACCACAATTCCCCCAGATTTCATTTCACACGGTCATGTGGCCTCCCACACTCTTTTAAACAACCGCTCTGTTTCCAAAACAGTCATACCCTTCTGTCGTTTTGGAGGCCTATTTCAGAATGGGGGGAGTGAGGGAATGCCTGTTGTGAATGCCTATTTTTATTGTTGACTATGACAATTACTCTAGTAGAGTGAGCATACTGTGATATCAATCAGTCAACAATGAAACACACTCAAAGAAAAGAACACAAAGAAAGACACACAGCATACACTGGCTGTGCCTGGGGGGGGATTAGGATTTTATTTATTTTTTACGCTTGGGCATTTAAGGTACAGTATTTCATAGAGGAATCAAATTCTTACTTGAAATATGCACCAATTTACATTTGATTGTGTTACCATATTCAAGTTGGGAGTGAATGAGCTGATCTCAAGTTAGATTTTGACCCCTAGTGATATTGTTGAGACTGCCTCTATTCATATTAATATCAAAGTCTTCTCACTGGCTATCTTACATTTTGAGTTAATCAACTTAGTCTTTGTATTTGTTTTCTTCTTCTTCTTCATATTCAGACAATAAATGTGATTTTTAACTAGCATCGGTAATATTCATTTGGTACCAAATGGAAGTGAACGGACTGAAACAGGGTGGGATTACGTGTCAAAGCACTTTTCCATTGCATGCACTTTTACAATGAATACTACCCTGGTGATGAAGGATCTGTTGGCCTGCTGTGTTGGTTTGTTCCAGAACAGTCTCATGGAATCAGCCCGTGGCGTCTCCCTGGAGAAGCCAAATTAGATGGCTGTAATTTAGAAGAATTGGAAGAGAGCAGGCACTAATGATATCTATTCAGCTGTTATTTTTTTTCCCTAGCCTGGGCTTTCAAATGTAGGTCAGGCTGATTTCATACAGGAGTCAGCCTTGCAAAACAAAATCTCTCTGGCCGACAATATGGAAACGCCCGACATGTGAGGGCTGACTGATGGAGCAGCCTGACTGCCCTCCTTTCCTCCGTCCCCAGCTCAGTGAACTCTATCTCCATCCATCGCTTTAGTGTTGTGCATCCTATCTGCACTGACAGTATAACTGCCTAGCCGGACACATGACTCACGTCATAACGGTTTTATGGCTATTTCAGTGGGAGATATTTAGATGCCTTAGCATTGTGCTATGCCGGTGCAGTACTGCAATGTTGTTGTTCATGTGTGACTGATCGGGATTCAAACCTGGGTCTCCTGTTTGTCACAATACTCTGTTAGCCCACTTAGCTCGGGTACGTTTTTTATTTATTGGCCCCCGGAAACCACATGTATTCCATGTGCTCATGCATGGTTGTACGCAGAGTTTTTCAAGGGGGTGTGGTTCAACCAATGCATTCCTCTCACTGAAAACATTGAATTGGCTGCGTTTTTTTATGCGTTATTTCTCTTTTTAGGGACCCTTGCCCTGTTGGCAGCTTAACTTTTGAGCAGGGCAGCAGACTATTCCATGAACACCCCTGTCAGGGTCAGTAAAATACGTTTGGCTTGTAGGCATTGTTGAGTTCCCAAAATACAGAAATGACATCATCGTCATGCAAAGTACAAGGGATGACTCTGAACGCCTTTGCTTTGTGGATAACCTGATGTTTGTACATTTGCTTTTAGGGAATAGACAGCCAGAGGTAGAGGTTAGTATATTTTTTTACTTTGAATGTGTTGTGGGAGTGCACATTTTTCCCTGAAACTAAGGTGAATTATCCCAGAACAATGACAGGCTGTGATTAATAGCTTGTCATGTTGATTCTAGGGCATGTGGTATATTTGTCAGTCGTTCTAGGGCATATAAAGTAAAATAGGGTTATTTGGAATGGATGCGAATCATTCAGTGCTAATAGAACCTATTTTGAACTTTGTAAATCTAGGTGAAAAGGGCCTCGTTTTTTAAAGTAAATGAGTCGGGGGGCTTTACTTACTTTTCTCTTTCTCACTCACATGCAGGCACTGCATGCCGAACGCACGGTTGCAGACACTTAACCTGGTCCAGTTTAAGCATCCCCTCCGACAGTGAGCTGACCTGCGCTACTCCATATCCCTCTCAGCCTGTGATGTCTAACCCCTATCGCTCTCCTTTCCAGAGTGACCCCTGTCCCTTTGTGTACTGGGATGTTTGAAGGACATGCTTTGTGACATTTGTTATTTTAAGCGTTTGGCCCTGTCATGTCCTCCACCATGAGGGCCCCGAGCCGAAAACTGTTACACAAGCCTTGCTCCCCTCCAGGTGATCCCGGGATCATCCCACTGTAACCAAATAGCAACATTGTCGTGTGTGCGTGTGTGTCTCTGTGTCCTTTGGCCTCACAAAACACAACACTAAGTCGTCTCCTAATGCTGTTATGGTGGTGCTGTGGATGACACAAACGGATTTTGGTCACACCGTACAAAGCTGCTTACAGAGAATAAAACTGATCACATCCAACAAGCAGCCCGGAGACTTAAGAGATGATGAGGATGAGAAGGCGGTCAAAGTTGATGAGCTTACTTTATAACTGGCTTACTTGTATAAATGTCTCTGAACATGCTTCGAAAAGTCATCTGAAGAAATGTTTTATTTAGTTTATACTCTATACTTTGTGAGAGAGACCACTGAGCCTAATGGCAGCTGTAAAAATCTGTCACATCGAAAAAGCCTGTGTAACACAGTCCTTCTCTGCCAGTGCATGCTACAGTCAACATATTGTATACCTTAAAATACACCTGTCAGGCACTTTGGTTGAAGAAGGGCTGGAATCAGTAAGAATGGGGAGGAAGGCTGCTGCTGTTAGCTCAGACAGTAACTGATACAAGTAGCCAGCGGCAGGTTATCTCAGTTGGTTAGAGCGTGGTGCTAATAACGCCAAGGTCGTGGGTTTGATTCACTAACTGGCCATGAGGTATATTTACGGACTACAAAACAAAAACCAGCCCCGTCGCATATCACGATGTCTTGCTCCCAGACAGACTAAACAACTTTTTTGCTCGCTTTGAGGACAATACAGTGCCACTGACACGGCCCGCTACCAAAACCTGCGGGCTCTCCTTCACTGCAGCCAACGTGAGTAAAACATTTAAACGTGTTAACCCTCGCAAGGCTGCAGGCCCAGACGGCATCCCCGGCCACCACCTCAGAGCATGCGCAGACCAGCTGGCTGGTGTGTTTACAGACATATTCAATCAATCCTTATCCCAGTCTGCTGTCCCCACATGCTTCAAGAGGGCCACCATTGTTCCTGTTCCCAAGAAAGCTAAGGTAACTGAGCTAAACGACTACCTCCCCGTAGCACTCACTTCCGTCATCATGAAGTGCTTTGAGAGACTAGTCAAGGACCATATCACCTCCACCCTACCTGACACCCTAGACCCACTCCAATTTGCTTACCGCCCCAATAGCTCCACAGACGACGCAATCGCCATCACACTGCACACTGCCCTAACCCATCTGGACAAGAGGAATACCTATGTAAGAATGCTTTTCATCGATTACAGCTCAGCATTTAACACCATAGTACCCTCCAAACTCGTCATTAAGCTCGAGACCCTGGGTCTCGACCCCGCCCTGTGCAACTAGGTCCTGGACTTCCTGACGGGCCGCCCCCAGGTGGTGAGGGTAGGTAACAACATCTCCACCCCGCTGATCCTCAACACTGGGTCCCCTCAAGGGTGCGTTCTCAGCCCTCTCCTGTACTCCCTGTTCACCCACGACTGTGTGGCCTCGCACGCCTCCAACTCAATCATCAAGTTCGCAGACGACACTACAGTGGTAGGCTTGATTACCAACAACGACGAGACGGCCTACAGGGAGGAGGTGAGGGCCCTCGGAGTGTGGTGTCAGGAAAATAACCTCACACTCAATGTCAACAAAACAAAAGAGATGATCGTGGACTTCAGGAAACAGCACCCCCCTATCTACATTGACGGAACAATAGTGGAGAGGGTGGAGAGTTTTAAGTTCCTCGGCGTACACATCACGAACAAACTGAAATGGTCCACCCACACAGACAGTGTGGTGAAGAAGGCACAGCAGCGCCTCTTCAACCTCAGGAGGCTGAAGAAATTCAGCTTGTCGCCAAAAACACTCACAAACCTTTACAGATGCGCAATCCAGAGCATCCTGTCGGGCTGTATCACCGCCTGGTACGGCAGCTGCACCGCTCATAACCGGAAGGCTCTCCAGAGGGTAGTGAGGTCTGCACAACACATCACTGGGTGCAAACTACCTGCCCTCCAGGACACCTACACCACCCGATGTCACAGGAAGGCCAAAAAGATCATCAAGGACAACAACCACCCGAGTCACTGCCTGTTCACCCCGCTATCATCCAGAAGGCGAGGTCAGTACAGGTGCATCAAAGCGGGGACTGAGAGACTGAAAAACAGCTTCTATCTCAAGGCCATCAGACTGTTAAACAGCCATCACTAACATTGATTGGTTGCTGCCAACATACTGACTCAACTCCAGCCACTTTAATAATGGAAAAATTGATGTAATCAATTTATCACTAGCCACTTTATATAATGTTTACATACCCTACATTACTCACCCCATATGTGTATACTGTACTCTATACCATCTACTGCATCTTGCCATCTTGATGTAATTAAATGTATCACTAGCCACTTTAAACAATGCCACTTTATATGATGTTCTCATACCCTACATTACCCATCTCATATGTATATACTGTACTCTATAACATATACTGCATCTTGCCATGTTGATGTACTGTATCACTAGCCACATGAAACAATGCCGCTTTATATGTTTCATACCCTACATTACTCATCTCATATGTATATACTGTACTCTATAACATCTACTGCATCTTGCCATGTTGATGTACTGTATCACTAGCCACTTGAAACAATGCCACTTTATATGTTTCATACCCTACATTACTCATCTCATATGTATATACTGTACTCTATAACATCTACTGCATCTTGCCATGTTGATGTACTGTATCACTAGCCACTTGAAACAATGCCACTTTATATGTTTCATACCCTACATTACTCATCTCATATGTATATACTGTACTCTATAACATCTACTGCATCTTGCCATGTTGATGTACTGTATCACTAGCCACTTGAAACAATGCCACTTTATATGTTTCATACCCTACATTACTCATCTCATATGTATATACTGTACTCTTACCATCTACTGCATCTTGCCTATGCCTTTTCGGCCATCACTCATTTATATATTTTTATGTACATATTCGTATTCATTCCTTTACACTTGTGTGTATGAGGTAGTTGTTGTGGCATTGTTAGGTTATATTATTTGTCAGATATTCTGCATGGTCGGAACTAGAAGCACAAGCATTTTGCTACACTTGCATTAACATCTGCTAGCCTTGTGTATGTGACAAATACATTTGATTTGATTTGAAGAAAAAGTATGTGAACCCGTTACCTGATTTCTGCATAAACTGGTCATCAAATTTTATCTGATCGTCATCTAAGTCACAACAATAGACCAACATAGTGTGCTTAAACTAAACACACAAATTGTAGAATTTTTCTCATTTAAACATTCACAGTGTAGGTTGGGAAAAGTATATGAACCCTTAAGGCTAATGCCTTCTCCAAAAGCTAACTGGAGTCAGGAGTCAGCTAACCTGGAGTCCAATCAATGAGACGAGATTGGAGATGTTGGTTAGAGCTGCCTTGCCCTATAAAAAACACTCATAAAAATTGAGTTTGCTATTCACACGAGGCATTGCCTGATGTGAACCATGCCTCGAACAAAAGAGATCTCAGTAGACTGAATTGTTGACTTGCATAAAGCTGAAAAGGGTTACAAAATTATCTCTAAAAGCCTTGATGTTCATCAGTCCACGGTAAGACAAATTGTCTATAAAGGAAGAAAGTTCAGCACTTTTGCTACTCTTCCTAGGAGTGGCCGTCTTGCAAAGATGACTGCAAGAGCACAGCGCAGAGGTTAAGAAGAATCGTATAGTGTTATCTAAAGACTTACAGAAGTCTCTTACACTAACATCTCTGTTGACGAGTCTACGATATGTAAAACACTAAACTAGAATGGTGTTCATGGGAGGACACCATGGAAGAAGCCACTGCTGTCCAAAACAAACGTCTGAAGTTGGCGAAAGTGCACCTGGATGTTCCACAGCGCTACTGGCAAAATGTTCTGTGGACAGATGAAACTACAGTTGAGTTGTTTGGAAGGAACACACAACACAATTTTTTAAACTTATATTTAACTAGGCAAGTCAGTTAAGAACAAATTCTTATTTACAATGACGGCCTAGGAACAGTGTGTTAAACTGCCTTGTTCAGGGGCAGAACGGAGGATTTTTACCTTGTCTGCTCTGGGATTCGATCTAGCAACCTTTCATTTACTGGCCCAACTCTCTAACCACTAGGCTACCTGCCGCCCCACACTGTGTGTGGAGAAAAAAAGGCACAGCACACCAACATCAAAACCTAAACCCAACTGTAAAGGATTGTGGAGGAAGCATCATGGTTCAGGGCTGCTTTGCTGCCTCAGGGCCTGGACAGCTTGCTGTCATCAACCGAAAAATGAATTCCCAAGTTTATCAAGACATTTTGCAGGAGAATGTTAGGTTATTAGGCTATCTGAAGCTCAACAGAAGTTGGGTGATGCAACAGGACAACAACCCAAAACATAGAAGTAAATCAACAACAGAATGGCTTCAACAGAAGGAAATACACCTTCTGGAGTTGCCCGGTCAGAGACCTGACCTCAACCCAATTGAGATGCTGTGGCATGACCTCGAGAGCAGTTCACACCAGATAAATCAGACTTCTCTTTCTCTGTTCCTTTTCAAACTATGGGAGAAAAACAGCATGTCCACTGTTTTACCTCTTCCATGTGCATTTACCAGATTCTGATTGCTCAACAGTCAGTAGCTATTTATTTAAATAAAAAGAGAAAAATTGTGTCTCGATAATAAATAGGCCATGTGAAAATATACATAGCTGATATTTGGGTTTCTGTCAATCCGGAAGACACAGAAACTCAAAAAAATAGAGGCAACAGCATTATAGAAACGAGAACAGTGAAAAATCAATGTTTAGCCCTTTTGGATCCACCGTGTCTAAGGAGTACTGCCAGAATGCCTCTCTTTGTTTTACTTTCTATATAATTTCACCTCTTGGTGAAATGTGGACGTGTTTTATGGCTACAAAGCGCAGGGAGGAAGTTGAGCCTTTTCTTTGGCACAGATGATGTGGCGCGCAATAGCATAGTCCGTGTTTTTGTTTCGAATAGCACCCTTATACTCTGCAATGCGAAGTTTCAATGCCCGTTTAGTTTCACCAATATAAGCAGCCCCCCAGAGAAGCATTTGAGCATTTACAGTATATGACGTTTGTGGTGCTACAATTAATGAAGCTTTGGATTTTGTATTCTTTACCTGTTCTTTTAAAAATAAAAATAAATTGTACCTTTATTTTACTAGGCAAGTCAGTTAAGAACAAATTCTTATTTTCAATGACAGCCTAGGAACAGTGGGTTAGCCTAGGAACTGTTCAGGGGCAGAACGACAGATTTTGTACCTTGTCAGCTCAGGGATTTGAACTTGCAACCTTTCGGTTACTAGTTCAATGCTCTAACCACTAGGCTACCCTGCCGCCCTTCTTGTGTGGTAAAAAACGTTCGTATTGGTCGTACTGTCATAATGTACACCGTGGCCACACTTAATTACAATAACACATTTAGGGTAACAATTCAGTGTTTTTATTACTGTGTAATTACTCTCGTAAGTACTGTGTAACAACTACTGTAATTTTCACATACAGCCGTAACCATAACCTGAGCTCTAACCCTTACCCTACCTAGTGTAAGGCAAGTACAGTGTAACGAGTGATTACAATACTTCTTACACTGTACTGTACAATAATAATTACAAATTAAAAAGTACACAGTAAAGTGACCCAGTTTATTCCTAATTTAAGTACATGATACCTACCCCTACACACAGAGCTGAGTAAGAGAGAACCACACATGGCAATACACAGTCTGCATTGAGGAATAATGCTTGTCGTGTCTATCCCCGCTCTTTCTCCGGTGGTCGACGTCGCCGGTCTACTACAATGGAAACAGCAGTTAATCAGGACATCTCCCAGATGGTCAGTGAACAGGACACCTATTTCGCCAAACCCCACGACCAGCTAGTACAACTGAGGACAGCTATGGATTAGGTCCTCTGCATTCTTTAACCTGTTGCTCCTACCCTCTACTTTTTTGAACATTTTGTTAAAAATCGCGCAACATTTCAGCGCCCTGCTACTCATGCCAGGAATATAGTACGTTCATATGGTTAGAATGTGTGGATAGGAAACCCTCGGACGTTTTTAAAACTGGTTAAATCACGACTGTGGCTATTACATAACATGCGTTACATCGGAAAGCGCAGGAAAACCTGATCACAGAAAATGGAAATAAATATCCTTGCGCCACTTCAAGCAATTGTTAACAGTGAGCCGAATTAGATAAGACCGAGCATTCAACTCCCACAGCATCCCCATGTTGTCTAGAGTCTTGTGAATTGAATCCTCTTTGATTCTTGGTTGAACCGAAGAGGGGCACGACTTACCTCCGGTCTCCGCCCAGATCATTCCGGAAGAGCTCTCTCCTGAAATTTTTTCCAAGACGACAGCTAATGATATTTACATCGCCTACGGATGATTTTTATCGCTTATTAACGTTTACTAATACCTAAAGTAGCATTACAAACGTATTTCGAAGTGTTTTGTGAAAGTTTATCGTCTACTTTTTGAATTTTAAAAAATGACGTTACGTTGTGAAATCGCTGTTTTTTCGTTTATCACACAGTCTACATATAACGATATCTTGGCATTATATGGCCCGATTTAATCGAAATAAAGACCCAATAGTGTTTATGGGACATCTAGGAGTGCCAACAAAGAAGATGGTGAAAGGTAATGACTGTTTTCTATTTTATTGTGCGGTTTGTGTAACGCCGAAATGCTAATTATTTTGTTTACGTCCCCTGCTGTGCTTTTCTGTTGTAGTGTATTGGTGCATGCTATCAGATAATAGCTTCTCATGCTGTCGCCGAAAAGCATTTTAAAAATCTGACTTGTTGCCTGGATTCACAACGAGTGTAGCTTTAATTTGATACCCTGCATGTGTATTTTAATGAACTTTTGAGTTTTAACTAATACTATTAGCATTTAGCGTAGAACATTTGCATTTCCAGAGCTCTAGTTGGGACGCAAGCGTCCCAACTAGAGGCAAGAGGTTAAGTCGACCCAGAGAGTCGACCCAGAGAGCCAGCACCCCAGCCCATCCAACAGTCCGCCCAGGTCAGCGATGCCCGTTTGTCCCTCCCGGGCAAATATGACGGGTCTCCATCCAAATGCAGTGGCTTCCTACTCCAGAGCTCCCTCTATTTCACTCAGATGGGAGCCCCCACCACTGAGAGGTCCCTGCTGATTGGACGGCCGTTGGACTGGGAGAGAGAAGAGGAGGAGCTGGGTTCCTATGAGGGGTTCATGGCCCTGTTCAGGGGGGTCTTCAACCATCCACCGGAGGGCAGAGAGGTGGGTGAGTGCCTACTCCACCTTCGGACAGCGGCAGCATCCAACGGATGGAATGAGCCGGCACTCTGCACCCTATTCAGAAGATCGTTGATCGTTCCGAGTCAGAGCCTGAACCCATGGAGGTAGGGGCCACACGCCTCCCCGCGGCTGAGCGACGCGGTCGGAGTCAGTTGGGGCTCTGTCCCTATTGTGGCTAGGAGGGGCACCAGCTTCAACATTGTCCGGTACGTCCCAACCCGGGAATCCACGAGAGCTGAGGGACGGCCCCGTCATCATCTGTCTCCTGGGTTGGGAGGGGGGTTGGGTACTGTCACGTCTACTCCCGCTCCCCCTCTCCGGTGTCGGTCCTGGCAACCCATTGTTACGCAGCCCTGACAACCCTCATTACGCACACCTGGACTCCATCACTTCCCTGGTTACTCCCCCTTTATCTAGCACTCCCTACCATCACTCTTCAGGCAGTATTGATTATGTTTCCTTGTCAGACGTTCATCTTGTTTTGTGTCGTGCTACGTTCATTATTATTAAACTCACTAACTGCACCTGCATTCTGACTCCCTGCGTTGACGTTACAGCTTGCCTATCTGTAACTTCCAAGTATCACATTGTGTACATAGGGTTAGCTCATGCACTGCATCCCTTGACAGAAGGCAGATTTTGGGAGTGTGCCTCAATGGAGAGTCGATAGGGAATGTAGTTGGACGTGTTAATTGAGGCCATAATAAAATGATAGAATAGAAACATTTTAACATTAACCTCACTGTAAAGTTTCATTTGAATGTTTCAGGCCTGTCCTATTAAATGATGGTAAACACACCTGGGAATTGTGGGAAAGCCAAGCAGCTGCAGAACTAGCCAAACCCCCGTGTTTAAAAGCCTATTAGTAAGTTTGTGCCGTTTTCCCCATTGCCAAGTGAGGCTTTTGTGCAATGAAACTAGTACGTCTTTTGTGTCTGGGGTAACAAGACACTGAGTACATAAAGACACAAAACAAAGCCCACAGATTATCCCTCATTTCAACAGCACGACTACTGACTCCTTCCAAACCTATTGACGAAAAAAAAAAGACACAAATATCCATTCAAATAATAGACAAAGTACACTATGGAGAAAACACAGATTTTCTTGTTAGACCGATTCTGATTCATGCCACTTGAAATGTATGTGTGTACTTGTAGAAATAACACTCGAGGACAGGTAAGGTCTAAGGCTTAGACTAAGTAGATGTAACCAGGGAGAACATCATGCTGGTCTGTTCGCCCTTGAGCCAACACCCCTTTTGAAATCAACGAACAATATGTGTTCTATTCATCCTAAACCCAACATCTGTAAACAAAACATTTATTTGAGATATAATGCACGTCAATCTGTGGAATGTGGTGTTTTATTAACGGATGCTTGAGGATTCACTAAACTTGTTTCCTGACAGACGGTTAAAAAAACATTTGTTATGTGAAAACCCTAAGAACATATGGGCGGATTTAGGCAGGATTTTTCCAGCCCAGCAGACAATAGCTCACCTCCACCCCTCCTATTTGACATCACTCATTCCCTTTGTATGTGGACTTAAAAACCATTATCCTAACATATTTCGTATTGTTCCAAGTTGTTGTACATTTTACAATGGGCAAAGTTTGTCATGGATCAAAGCTATGGTCTAGAAAGGACTCCCTCAGCAGGTAAATCGACTTCCTCTCCTCCTCCCACCGTGACTTTGCAGGACTTTAAATGTCTTTAGGCCAAAGCACCAACCCATCGATCTAGTCTAGCATCTCTCACATTGCATTTAGGAAAACACCTATTCAGTTTGATCTATTCAAAGGAATATGCTTGTTTTCCCTTAGTAATGTTTAGTGTTCAGCGCATCACATACTGTAGGTAGTTCGTACCATTGACGTTCATTTGAGAGTCAGTACCTGACTTTGTCTCTAGTCTCCTCCACACACAGTAGTCATTGACAAGTGGTGTTTACCTCTCTCCTGCTTTACCAGCCTGCTCAAGTACTGCCAGGGTCCAAGGAGTAGGAGTGGAGAGTGCTGGTTGAGAGTACTTCGTAGGAGGACACATTTGCAGCTAACGGAACCTAGCAAACGTCCATCCATGCAGCCCTCTCTCTTTCTTCCAACAATGTTGGATAATGAAGATTTTCTTCCATGTTACATCTAGGAAATGAGAATTTGTTCCTAGTTAAATATAAATAAATAAATGAAATTAAATACAAATGTAGTTCAAGTAACAGTCACTCTTAATCACATAATCAACACAACATTGTTGCATTATCAACACAGTTATGAATGCTTATAGCAAGGCTTATAATGGCCTTCACCACCTAGGGGCCAGGCACTGAGTGCATATATTGCCATGTGTTTATAAATGCAGTTTAAACAGCCACAAGCAATTACGGCTGCTTATAGCAAGCCTAATAATGCATGGCGGTGTGTCAGAAGATGCTATTAATGCATTCATAATACATGATTACACCGATGGCTTGATTTCACAGAAATTATTACCGCAGAAAGTGCCCCTTGTGAGAACACAGTGTGCATACCAGGTCGAGAAACGTCAGAAGAGAAGCACTCAGCCAAGAAAACATAATAAACCTGAAGAAGACCATATGAGCAGATTTTGTTAGCTGGGCTATGCATATTAATCCTGGTTAAACTAGACTAAACGTACCACTGTGAGCACAGCATTCAGTCTGGTTTAACCAGGCTAAGCATATAAGCAGCAGGCTTATTAATCCTCATGCAAGACCAGCCAGGAGGGAATTGAGCTGGACTTGGACACGGCGAGGCGCTGCTGCCAGTAACCTGTCCTGCCCTGTAATAAATAGCTGTGAGCATATGGCAAGATGCGTGCACTCACCCACTTTGATAGGGTGCCAACTCATTTCGTTGGGTATTTTTTTTTATTGTTGGCTTATCTGCTTGGCTCTTGCTTTAACACTATTCATCAGCAATGAAAACAAGCTACATTTATACTTGGATTGCAGGGCTGAGCAACAAAAGACAACACACATTTTTTTTCTTATTTGTTTTGGCTTTTAGCTTTGTTTTGTGTTCTCGTTCGATAGCCACTTTTTGGGAAGAGACACAAATCCAACTGCAGGATGGCCCAGCTTTGAAGAGTTGATTTATTAAAAGGATGTGACGTGAAAGTGTCACTACAAACTAACACTTGTCGCCCTATGTGAATACATTCCCCTTTATTGGCAGCAGGGCTGAAAATGGACAGCTTTCCAATTTGTCAATTTAATTTTAATTAATTTTCTAAACTGACTTTGTTTCAAGTGGAATCGATCCAAACTCTGCAACAGTATGTTCCAAGAGAGAGAGAGAGTTCTGTTGTTAAATGTTGTGTTCAGATTTGGGGATTTTCCAATTCCAATTGACCACCTATTGGTTTGGAATTATTTGGAAAATTCCCATAAGTAAATTAATTTTAGGTCTTAAAATTGAACTGGATCACTTCATACACAGAATGGAACATTTTATTTTGCTCTCTGGCGCAAACAGACATAAAAACACACTAATTACACGCATTGAGCATTTACATGTCAGTTCATCAGAGACTTATTTAGGATTTTCACTGAGCTGGGGATGAAGGATTTCTTTCTTCCGTTCCTCCGTGCGAGGAATGGACGGCAGTATTTGGAAGGATGCGTAGAGTGGGTGGGTGTGGTCGTTGAAGACCTGGAGTGCTATCCTTGTTATGTTCTGTGTGCACAGTTCCTGGAAGTGCTGTTTATTGACAACTATTTTGCTGGCCTGATTGACAACTTGTGCCAGTTTACTCCTGTTCCTGATCGAGAGGTTCCCATGCCAGGAGGAGATGTTAAAAGTGAGAACACTCTCGATTAGGGATCTGTACACCATGGTCAGTGTGTGTTTGTTTGCATTTAAACTTGGAAGCTTTCTTGAAGAGGAGGTCAGTGTTTTCCTAGAAGTTAGGCTTGTGGTCTAAAATTGTCCTTTCATATGAGAGAGAGAGAGATGATATTTCAGAGAAGATACAGATCTCAGGGAATTAGACCAAAGTTCTCAATTGGTACAAAATATATAGAGTACTGCACACACTACAATTACTTAGGTTTAAAAATAAGCTCAACTGGACACCTCAATGAGGCAGTGAATGCACTGAGAGAGAAAGCACGCAGGGTATTCTACGCCATTAAAAAACAAATTCAAATTGAAATACCTATTAAAATTTGGCTAAAACTAATTGAATGTGTCATTGAACCAATTGCACTTTATGGCAGCGAGGTGTGGGGTACACTTGCAGAACAAGATTTCATCAAATGGGACAAAAAAAACATTGAAACCCTGCATGCAGAGTTCTGTAAGATTCTCCTACATGTCCAGAGGAAGACTACAAACAATGCATGCAGGGCAGAATTAGGCCAATATCCACTAATAAAAACTCAAAAAAGAGCAATTAAGTTTTGGTAACATCTAAAATACAGTTACCAATCCCTGCAATGCCAAGAGCTGAGCAAAGAAAAGAGTCCCCTCATCCAGCTGATCCTGGGGCTGAGTTCACAAACTTGTTCTACTAACACACTGAAGCCTCAGGACCAGAACATCCAATAAATCAGAATAAACCAAATTACAACACAGTCAAAACAAAACTACATTGTTTATTGGGAAACACAAGCACAAAGCAAAATGCAGTGCTATCTGGCCCTAAATCGACAGTACACCATGGCTAACTATTTGACAATGGTTACTGATCAAAACCTTAGAAAAACCTTGACAAAGTATAGGCTCAGTGAGCACAGCCTTGCCATTGAGAAGGGTAGACACAGGAAAACCTGGCTCCCTGTAGAGGAAAGGCTGTGCAACCACTGCACAACAGCAGAACCTGAGACGGAGCTGCATTTCCTGACAAAATGTAAAAAATATAAAACAATTAGAGAGTGTATTTCCCCCAAATTTGAAACCCTTATTCAAGGTTTCAAAGACCTCTCTCATGAGAGTAGGCTACCCGTCCTGTTGGTGGAGGACGCAGAGAGCTGTGGGTTGGCAGCGTGCTAGATTGCTGCCTGCCATAAATTGAGGGACCGTGTCTGACAGACCAATCAACCTGAACATGTCCTCTACTGAATGCTTATTGTTATTGTTCAATGTATGGTTATTTTGACCCTTGGTTATTGTTGTTACTGTTGTCCCGTTGACAATTTTGATTCTTATTATTTTCATATTGTAAATATCCAAAGTAAGCTTTGGCAATATGTACATTGTTACGTGTAGAGAGAGAGAGAGAGAGAGAGAGAGAGAGAGAGAGAGAGAGAGACTTCAGTTATTCCCCAGCTTACCAATAAGGCATAGTTCTTTAGTTTTAGTAACATTGAGGTCAAGGAAGCTTTTGTCAAACCATGTTATGAGGCTGTCAATGAATTGGGACAAGCTTAAGCTGGATTTTCCACCAGGCAAGCTACCAGAGCCATGTTGTTCGCATATTTGATGAGGGTGAGGTCACTGTCGTTGTATGCAATTTCATTTGTGTATACAGTATATCCTGTGTTTAGGACAAGGTGGTCAGATAGGGTGCCTTTAACATTGAATTTCTGGGGTTGCTCCAACAGGAGCTCCCAGATCCACAGCATCAGGCCCGAGTTGACATTTAAAGTATTCGTATCCTTTGACTTACTCCACATTTTATTGTGTCACAGCCTGAATTCAAAATTGATGGCATTTTTTGTGCAAATTTATAGAAAAATACAGAAATATCTCATTTACACCCATGAGTCTATACATATTAAAATCACCTTTGTCAGCGATTACAGCTGTGAGTCTTTCTGGTTACATCTCTAAAAGCTTTGCATACCTGGATTGTACAAAATTTGCATAATTATTTTATTTATTCTTCAAGCTCTGTCAAGTTGGTTGTTGATCATCACAGGACAGCCATTTTCAAGTCTTGCCCTAGATTTTCAAGCCAATTTAAGTCAAAACTGTAACTAGGCCACTCAGGAACATTTTATGTCGTCTTGGTAAGCAACTCCATTGTAAATTTGGCCTTGTGTTTTAGACTATTGTCCTGCTGAAAGGTGAATTTGTCTACCAGTGTCTATTGGAAAGCAGACTGAACCAGGTTTTCTTAAGGATTTTGTAGTTGTTTAAATGTCACCATTCACCCCATGGTGATATCCCTGTGCAGTTTCCTTCCTCTCCGGCAACAGAGTTAGGAAGGACGCCTGAATCTTTGTAATGACTGGGTGTATTAATGAATAACTTCACCATGCTCGAAGGGATATTCAATGTCTACTTTTTTTTTTACCCACTACGAATAGGTGCCCTTATTTTTGAGGCATTGGAAAACCTCCCTGGTCTTTGTGGTTGAATCTGGAATGGCGCCGGAGGAGATGGCCGCCTTTTTACGGTCTCCTTGTCACGTCCTGACCTTAGTTCCTTTTTTATGTCTGTGTTTTAGTTTGGTTAGGGCGTGAGTTGGGGTGGGCATTCTATGTTTTGTGTTCTATGTTTTCCATTTCTATGTGTTTGGCCTGGTATGATTCCCAATCAGAGGCAGCTGGCCATCGTTGTCTCTGATTGAGAACCATACTTGGGCAGCCTGTTTTTCCCACTTGAGTTGTGGGTAGTTGTTTTCTGTCTCTGTGTCTCTACCAGACAGGACTGTTACGGTTGTTCTTTTGTTGACTTTGTGTTTCAGTGTTCAGTTATCAAATAAATCTAACATGGACACTTACCACGCTGCATCTTGGTCCTCTCCTTCCAACAGCCGTTACACTCCTAACCAATTATGCTATTATGTGGGGTTTTTTCGCGATATTTGTAAATGATTTTGTACGTAATGTTTCTGCAACCGTATCTTATGGAAGAAAAGAGCTTCTGGATATCAGGACAGTGATCACTCACCTCGGGTTAGACAAAGATTTCTTCAACAACAACAACCAGGACTCAAAGGATATTCTCCAAACATCCCACAGGGCAGACATACCAATTATTCTAAAAAGGAAGCGACGCAGAGGACGAAGAGCCGGATGCCTCGTCCGGACCCACAGAAGACAACTAGGAAAGCTTCTGTTACCGTCAATATTACTCGCCAACGTGCAATCATTGGACAATAAACTAGACGAGGTAAGATCACGAATATCCTACCAACGGGACATCAAAAACTGTAACATCCTATGTTTCACGGAATTGTGGCTGAATGACGACATGGATTTTCAGCTAGCGGGATACACGCTGCACCGGTAGGATAGAACAGCACACTCCGGTAAGACGAGGGGGGACGGTCTGTGCATATTTGTAAACAACAGTTGGTGCACGCAATCAAAGGAAGCCTCTAGATTTTGCTCGCCTGAAGTAGAGTATATGGTGATAAACTGCAGGCCACACTACTTGCCTAGATTTCTCAGCTATACTTTTCGTGGCTGTTTATTTACCACCACAGACAGATGCTGGCACGAAGACCGCACTCAGTCAGCTGTATAAGGAAATAAGCAAACAGATGATAATAAAAGTTGACAAAAGTATATTCTACAGTTCTTACACATGATTAATTGACAAAAAATGAAAGAATTTCGAAAAACGGTAAGGGGGTAATACGTTTTTGAAAAAAAGTTCACATTTTCGACTTTTGACTTCCTATGAAATCATATTGCTAATGGACAAAACATATACCTTATGCACAAGTAAAATAAAAATAAAAATGTATGATAATAAAATATGACTAAAGTATATTGATACAGTTCTTATACATGTGTAATTGACACAAAATTCGAAAGAATTTCGAAAAACTGTCCAGAAAGCACTTTTTTAAGGGTGTGTGAAGTTTTTTCAAAATGTTTGCTATTTTTTACGTTTGACTTTTGACTTCCTATGAAATCATATTGCAAATGGAGAAAACATATGCCTTATGCACAAATAAAAAATAAAATAAAAAAAATGATGAGGATAATAAAATATGATTAAAGTATAAGAACTGTATCAACATACATGTGTAAATGACACAAAAATAGAAAGAATTTTGAAAAACGGTCCAGAAAGCACTTATTTAAGGGTGTGTGAAGTTTTTTCAAAATTTCTGCTATTTTTGACTTTTGACTTCCTATAAAATCATATTGCAAATGGACAAAACATATGCCTTATGCACAAGTTAAAATGTTTTTTAAAATTATGATAATAAAATTGGACAAAAGTATATTCATACAGTTCTTACACGTGTAAATGACAAAAAAAATCGAAAGAATTTCGAAAAACGGTCCAGAAAGTACTTTTTTAAGGGGTTGCTAGGTTTTTGTGTTTTTTTTTCTCACTTTTTAACAATTTTTCTTTTGGATGCTGACTTGTATTGCATTTGCAATATGAAAAACCACGGTAGAGCGCACTCGCCACCTGTTGGATTTTTAAAGTGTTACACCTGGCATTTGCCATATGGCATTTGCAATCAACTTTGAACGAAACGACGCCGAATTGAGTGGTATTGGACACCGTGTATATGGTTTGTCCAGTGCCAATGACTTCCCATTCATTTTTGTCCATTTCAGGGGGGTGTTCCCTTACCTGAACTGAACTCAGCATATGTTTTTCTTTTGGACCACTAGGGGGAATGACCAGATTAATTTCTTGAACCCCCCTAAGAAACCCCCTTCTGACTTCATCAGAAGTCTCACAGATCACATTTTTTAATCCCCATTGACGTTTCAAGTGTGTTTTATATGTGTGACCGACTGGCTATTGAGCCCAGGTTTTTAGGTAAGTTTACTTGTCATTTGATGAGTGTTATGTTCATCCTTAGGCTTACATTGTCTACCAAGTCTCTTCTATTCCTTTTGAATCAGTTATTCAGTTTGCCGCAGATCATTTATAAACATGAAACTCTCAGAACTTCGGCTTCCTCATTGCCTGTATGTCTTCATGAATATTTGCATGCATTTGCATTGAGGGAAAGTAGCATATGTTGAAAGAAATATGGAAGAACTGTAGGGGTGCATAAAAGCACAAATGGCTTTGGCTTTCAATTTCTTGACAAGAAAGAGTATGAGTGACTTCACATAAAAATGAAATGAGAGCACTAAAAGCTTCTCCTTGCTTTGTTTTTACATAGGCCTAACACTTCAATACAAAAGAACACACAGCTTCCATGTTGTTCATTATTTTCCAAAGAATGTTGTTTATCCTTTACTTGTATCAAAGATGTTTCTAACTAACCCAATATAGACCACACCCTGTCGTTTCCAATAGGAACAAATTAGTCATAATGGGCAGAACAAGAAAGGATAGGGGCAGAGCCAAGCACAAGCTAGTAAGATCCTATTGGCGCATTCTAGCATGTATTTGCATTTTTCCATTAGGGAACACCTACTCTGAAGTGCGAGTGTGCAGTAACTCACTTTGCCCTTGTACTCCTTCTAAACAGTGCAATTTTTGGAAACTTTGGCAAGGGTAAATTATACAAAACTTAGTCCACTCTGTTTGTAACAGATTCTAGTTTTGGGAACAGAAAACTTTATTGAGATCAAATGTTTCATCGATGAGAACATTTGCAGAATGTTGGCCAAAATCATCTCGTTCCATCTTCTTCCACTTCCGGCCACTGGGCTTTCTCTCACCACCATATTAAGTGGTGAGTAGAAACGCCAAGCGGCTGCTTCACATTATACATCCGGTGTATTATCTGTCTCATTGTTCTATCTGTGCTTTTACTACGGGTGGGTCTAATCCTGTATGCTGATTGGTTAAAACCACAATCCAGTCAGTGTCTATTCCACAAGTTACCACCGGCTAAATCTATGAAGTTAAAATGCCTATTTACTCTGTTCCATCTGATTGCGCAATCCACTGTCTCATCAGCACAGCCAAGCAATTTATAAACTAAATCTCCACTATAAAAAGAATCTAGACATTATCTCACATTTCTTTTAGACTACCATTTAGTTTTCAACAGCAAGGATTTGTATAAACCTTGCTGTCTGTCTCTGACATTTGCAACATTATTTCAATATTCAAATCTGATCTCCAGCTGTCCCGTAGTAATGAATGTGTCGGGAGTCGGGACGAGACGGACAGGTAGCGTTTCTCAGTTGGTATCATTTTTATGGTATATACAAAGAAATGTCAATAGTGAAACGAAGTGCAGCTAGTTTGCAGTCTTTCCAGCTTCAATTTGAAATAATTGTGCTAGCTGTGTTGTTGGCTAGCTCCTCCGAGTGAGCACATTTTCTATGCCAGGCGAAATCGTTCCTCGTTAGCTCATTGTTATGTATGTATCCAAATAAATGTCACTAGAAAACAGCTTAAAACAAATGCAAATGCAGCTACTTTGCTGTTATTCTGGCTGCATCCGGGCTGCAGTGAGGATGCTTTAGTCCAGGTCTGGGAGGAGATCCCTCAGGAGACCATCCGCCACCTCATCAGGAGCATGCCCAGGCATTGTAGGGAGGTCATACAGGCACGTGGAGGCCACACACACTACTGAGCCTCATTTTGACTTGTTTTAAGGACATTACATCAAAGTTGGATCAGCCTGTAGTGTGGTTTTCCACTTTAATTTTGAGTGTGACTCCAAATCCAGACCTCCATGGGTTGATACATTTGATTTCCATTGATAATTTTTGTGTGATTTTGTTGTCAGCACATCAACTATGTGAAGAAAAAAGTATTTAATACGAATATTTCATTCATTCAGATCTAGGATGTGTTATTTTAGTGTTCCCTTTATTTTTTTGAGCAGTGTAGGTATTTCAACGTCAGAGCTTTAGCTGGTGGTAACTTGTGGAATAGAAACTGGCTGGAAGGAGGTTTTAACCCATCAGCATCCAGGATTAAACCCACCCGTTGCATAATTCCCTATAACTCAAAAGTATATCAGCACGGTGGAATTCAATACTATAGTTCATTCTTACTTCAGCTGCTTTTGAAAGCAAAAGTCGAAACGAATTGTTGAATTTCGTATTTTTTTTAGTAGCAAGCTAGGACTGATGGTTTGGTTAGCTAAACTAGCGAGTCTGTTTGTTTGGTTACCAAGGCAACTACTGTCGCGATATAGTAAACTTGCTACCTACTTCAGTTTATGTTGAACACATTTCTACCTGGAAATGAATACATGTATTTGTGACAAATGTGTTAAATTATAGCCATGGTATAAAAGGGACAATGAACTTGGGGCTCTATGCGTTCTCTGGAAAATAATACAACTTTGTGGAATGTAGGGTTCCACTCCGCTAGCGCCTTGTGGAACACACCTTCCAAGTCGTTCATTATTTTTCATAGAATGCATAGCCCCTTGTTGATTATACCGTACATAGTGAATTAATATTGCATTACACACATGGCAGTTAATATAAAGTGTTACCTTGCATTTGACTATTTCAACATGAATCATAAAAAGTATGCGACAGGCCCATTTAATGGCATTTGGAAGCAGCATCTGCTGAAGCCAGAGGTGATGAGGCTTATGTACCCAAACGTGGTGAAAAACAGAAAGGAAAGACATTTCCCCAAGGAAAGACATTTCCCCATCACATGTCATTAGAAACTCATTATGAAAGTGTGGCTTTTGGGAAAACTTTTCCATCTGTCTGAATGAATTTGACATACCGTGTCCTTGAAAAGGCATCATACCACTTGGAGTGCTGTACTAATGTTTGAGTCGAGTGAACTATGTTGGAAAAACTTAAAGGTGATTTAGGACATAGGGGTGTCATCATTTTGGTCTGTGTGTCATTTGATTTGGCGGAAATTCATACAAGCAGTTGGACATTCTAAAGCGACATTGTTTTTTGACACCATTTTGACTTTGTTGTTGCCAAAAGGTTTTCTTTCATCCTCCATCCTCCTACAATTAAAATTGTCTTGGCCAACAGGATGGAAGTCAATTTAATGACAGGAATGTGAATGTTCAGTGGAATCTTTTGAATTTTTCGGTTTATATCTTTCTTTTTGCTCAATTTAACCCAACATTGTAGCATGTTCTTGCATGTGGGAAAGCCTGGAATACCAGTTCAAGCTGTTTTTGTTTTGAGATATTATGTGCAAAGAGAAGTGTTTTAGATGCGCTTTAATGACTCACAGTAGCATTCTACAAGCTTCAAACTTGGGGAAATTCTAAGAAATTAAGTCATTCAAATGTGCAGGAAGGTATGATAACATATGACATATGTTGAACCACGTACAAGTGACTGCAAAATAAGACATCATGTTTGGTTGATTCTCTCTCGCTTGTATCTTATCTTCATTCTCTAATATTTTCCTACAGGGCTATAGAATTGCTGAACCATATGCGATGACAAGGCCCTTGGCTATGGAAGTCCATATGTTCAAATGCCTATGCATTGCCCCAGTTACAACTCCCATTCTTTAACGCTGGCTGACTGGTCAGACATTGGTTCGTAGCTTTAAGTGTCTGATGAATCCCAAGTTGCTGCGGCCACAGTGGAGCAGTTGGCATCTCTGAGAGAATCGTTAAGGAAGCCTCTGCTCCTCCGTTTCCTGGCAGAGGCCCGGGGCAGGGCTACTGGGTATGAGACGACTCGCCATCTGCTGCATAACGCCAAACCTCACATGAGTCTCGTTAAGTCTTGCCAAGACTTCAAGCCACAGCCTCTCGGTATCACCGCTCAGTACTCAATATAGTGGGTTAGCACAAACACACACACACTCAGATCACTTTCCATTTGTAATAGAAATATCTATCAAGAGACTCATACGAAAGCAAGCAATATTTGTTTCTATTTCTGTTAAGTTCTGGCCTCACGAGTAGCTCTGTATAATCCACAACTCATTTGACTTCTGCTGGCTGTACGCGTTCCTCCTCCCCCTTCCCCGGTCCAGATTTGGATGGGTGGTCATTTTGCCAGGGGAACATTGGAAGAACCTACAGCATGTTTCTTACTCAAGTTGGTGATGGTAGGGAGGATCAGTAGAACAGCAAGGTGACATGCGAGTCAGTGGTCATATGAATATGTTTATTGGATCCTGGGTGATAATGAGGAAGGCTGACATTTACTTTGTGCCATTCTTTTTTTCCCCTTCGGGTCTTTTTCAAGCAAACGCAGACACAAAGAAACTGTCCTCTCTTCCATTGACATTGTCTCCATTCTTCCTTTGATAAAATATGCAGTGGCGATTTTAGCATGTACAGTGGGGCAAAAAAGTATTTAGTCAGCCACCAATTGTGCAAGTTCTCCCACTTAAAAAGATGAGAGAGGCCTGTAATTTTCATCATAGGTACACTTCAACTATGACAGACAAAATGAGAAAAAAAAATTAATTTTAAATTTTAAAAGATTTTAAATGAATTTATTTGCAAAATATGGTGGAAAATAAGTATTTGGTCACCTACAAACAAGCAAGATTTCTGGCTCTCACAGACCTGTAACTTCTTCTTTAAGAGGCTCCTCTGTCCTCCCCTCATTACCTGTATTATTGGCACCTGTTTGAACTTGTTATCAGTATAAAAGACACCTGTCCACAACCTCAAACAGTCACACTCCAAACTCCACTATGGCCAAGACCAAAGAGCTGTCAAAGGACACCAGAAACAAAATTGTAGACCTGCACCAGGCTGGGAAGACTGAATCTGCAACAGGTAAGCAGCTTGGTTTGAAGAAATCAACTGTGGGAGCAATTATTAGGAAATGGAAGACATACAAGACCACTGATGATCTCCCTCGATCTGTCGCTCCACGCAAGATCTCACACCGTGGGGTCAAAATGATTGCGAGCAAAAATCCCAGAACCACACGGGGGGACCTAGTGAATGACCTACAGAGAGCTGGGACCGAAGTAACAAAGCCTAATATCAGTAACACACCACGCCGCCAGGGACTCAAATCCTGCAGTGCCAGACGTGTCCCCCTGCTTGAGCCAGTACATGTCCAGGCCCGTCTGAAGTTTGCTAGAGAGCATTTGGATGATCCAGAAGAAGATTGGGAGAATGTCATATGGTCAGATGAAACCAAAATATAACTTTTTGGTAAAAACTCAACTCGTCGTGTTTGGAGGACAAAGAATGCTGAGTTGCATCCAAAGAACACCATACCTACTGTGAAGCATGGGGGTGGAAACATCATGCTTTGGGGCTGTTTTTCTGCAAAGGGACCAGGACGACTGATCCGTGTAAAGGAAAGAATGAATGGGGCCATGTATCGTGAGATTTTGAGTGAAAACCTCCTTCCATCAGCAAGGGCATTGAAGATGAAACGTGGCTGGGTCTTTCAGCATGACAATGATCCCAAACACACCGCCCGGGCAACGAAGGAGTGGCTTCGTAAGAAGCATTTCAAGGTCCTGGAGTGGCCTAGCCAGTCTCCAGATCTCAACCCCATAGAAAATCTTTGGAGGGAGTTGAAAGTCTGTGTTGCCCAGCAACAGCCCCAAAACATCACTGCTCTAGAGAAGATCTGCATGGAGGAATGGGCCAAAATACCAGCAACAGTGTGTGAAAACCTTGTGAAAACTTACAGAAAACATTTGACCTCTGTCATTGCCAACTAAGGCTATATAACAAAGTATTGAGAAACTTTTGTTATTGACCAAATAGTTATTTTCCACCATAATTTGCAAAACATCTATTTAAGTGGAAGAACATGCACAATTGGTGGCTGACTAAATACTTTTTTTGCCCCACTGTATGTAGTGGAGGGGCAAACTCAACCAATTGTTTTGTAGATGCATGCCAGTGAAGCCACTACACAACACTAACAATACATTACATGCACTATAACGGTGACAAACGGTGTCCACAAACTGTTAGGGCCTAAATAAAGCTGTTCCGACAGCGGTGCTTTCCTTTCAGCACCGTGGAGTGAATCCTTACCACAACTCCACCTGGCAATCAGCGGAGACTCGTCTGGCAGTGAAACAGTTTTTTCAGCCAGATTTGCTGCCTTTTTAAAAATCATAGCTGAAATGGCTGACTTGCTTAAATATGGTTTCTACTGACTCCTTGTGGATTTGTGTAAGTCGATAAGAACCGCATTCTCCTTCAATAATAACACATTTTTACTTGTTTTGAACCATACACAAACATTATTACATTTATGTTCAGTAAATTCATAATGTTTGTTCTTATATATTTAACATTTACACTATTGTTCAAAAGTTTGGAGTCACTTAGAACTGTCCTTTTTTTTTGGTCCATTAAAATGACATCAAATTGATCAGAAATACAGTGGAGACATTGTTAATGTTGTAAATGACTATTGTAGCTGGAAACGGCAGATTTTTTTAATGGAATATCTACGTAGGCGTACAGAGGCCCATTATCAGCAACTATCGCTCCTGTGTTCCAATGATTACAGAGGTTGTAATCGCTGCCAAAGGTGCTTCAACAAAGTACTGTGTAAAGGATCGGAATACTTATGTAAATGTGATATTTCAGTGTTTTTTTAAATGAATTTGCAACAACAACATAAAAACGGCTTTTGCTTTGTCATTATGGGGTATTGTGTGTAGATTTATGAGGGGGAAAAAAACTATTTTATCCATTTTAAAGTAAGGCTGTAACGTAACAAAATATGGAAAAAGTCAAGCGGTCTGAATACTTTCTGAATTTACTGTACACTTAGTGTTACTTTCTTAGCTACACTCTCCCTGGCATATTACATCACTACTGCAGCAGCATACAAGACATACTTCTGGACTCACCGTTGTCGTGCTGTGCCCACTCGAACAGGAAGGTGGCGCGACAGTCCTTCTCGTGGGCAAACTTCTCAGTTACTGTGTCTGTGTTTTTCTGGCCTATTGTGTTGCGTGTGAAGGTTTTTATCCTTTTAAGGGTGTTCATTTTGGATCATGTTTGATGTACCCTTAAAAAGGGGTAGGTCGTCATAATGCCTTTGTAGCCTGTAATCACCTTCACGCATGGTACACCAGCAAATGCCTGGGCAGGGGTCTGCTGACTCGTCATTGCCCCGCAGTGCTGTCTCACAATTGGCACACAATTTAATGCATATTATAATTCTGGCAAACGCGTACCTGTTCTCATCAATTCGTTGGTTGTGAAGGTCATGGCTCGTCTATATGTATAGCTGAGCTACAACGTTTGATTTCCCCAGTAATCCCAGTTTAACTGCGTTGTCTACATGTGATGCACAATTCTCATGTTTTGAGACCCTTTCTGACAAGTTTTAAATCCTTAAACCCACTTGGACCACCCACCCTCTCCACCGAATAGCAGGCAGTGGAAGCAAAATTGTGATTGCTTTGCTTCCTTCCAAACCACTCATTGTTGAATTTGAAATGTACAACTTGTTGTGTAATGTTTGTGTCCAATGGTCGATGTGCACCGAGACATTTTCTCTTTATTTTCTCTTCATATTACAGGGATTGAAAAGGATTTCCTAGTAGATTGTTGACATAATTCACGATGACTGGTTTGCTAGCTAAAATTTAGAAGTATGATGTTGACATGATCAGTCCAATCAAAGCTACAAGGAGATATATAACGTGATTTGACGTCCTTTTATCTGTGGCCAATGATCTAGAAGCTTTCTTGGACGGGCACTTCTACTGTAAATCTATGGCAGCACCATAGGGGGTCTTGAAGTGCCTAGCTCTCCCTTAGATTCTGCGGTGATGTACAGTAGTGTCCCAATGAGCGACAGAGCCATAAGCCAATCACAGCGCAACCAGAGATGATTAACAACGCCTACCCTCTGGGCTTTCGCTGGTTGCCCCTCCACCATAGAAAGCACTGAGATAGTTTGAAACAGCTGCATTTTGGAGCTGCCTTACTCAAGGAAGAAAGGGAAAGGAAAAGGTCATAACTAGTCAGTTGCACAACTTAATACATTCAACTGAAATGTGTCTTCCGCATTTAACCCAACCCCTCTAAATCAGAGTGGTGCGGGGGGCTAAAGAGACCAAGTTTGTATGCTGCTTTATTAACTCAAGGATTTCTTTCAATACATTGTTTGCTAAAATGTGACACAAATTAATGTCGGAATTACATGCAAAGCAGGCCAACTTTCTTTTTGTTTTAAACAGGTGGCTCTGCCCTACCTGCCCTGAAAGACGGGTCTACACAAATAGAATGTCTATGTCTGTATTAATCATCTGTTAAAGGTTAAGACGAAGTTTGGGATATCGTATTTGGGATGAACAACTGACTGAGTTGCTGAAGACAGTTTCTGGGACCCCCGTGTTAATGTTGTCTTGGATGCACGTCTTTTTCCCATCATGCACCAGTGATTTGGAGCCTATTTAGCCTCTGGATGTAAAGATCGAGAAAACAAATCTGTCCTCTGAAACTGGCGCTTGATCCGATTTTTGTCCAGTAACTTACTATGGTAAAAGTTAGGCCCAGGTACGCAGACGCAGATCCTATCACAGTGCTATGTGCGTACATACCGGTTTAGTTAGGCACCTTCTCCCCGGATTTGGGAGCTTTCAGAACAGAAGCTGACGAGGCCAACAACGTCGAAGGCAACATTACCATAACTGCATGAGTCTATCAGCTTAGCTGCTCCCAAATGCCAGATCCCCGTCAAGCGCGTCGCTGTCATCGCCGTGTGTCATGTCTGCAGATTTACTGCAAATTCATTAGCCGAGCAACTCTGAGAAATTAAATACGTTTCAAGTGTTTTTTCTGCTTCCTGAGTATGTTTCAATCTGAGCGTGGTTACGTAAACCCAAACTAAATTTATCAACGCTCATTTTATGTAAAGCCTGAGCTCCCGGCGCAGCCTGTATGTGTGGTACTTGCTCAGAACCGGAGGATGCCTTTTGTTTCCCTTCGAGCCATTTAGTTTCTATTTTGGTCTGTGAGAAAAACAAGATTTAAAAAGGTCATGCTAATTTTAGTGCAGGTTCTTGGAGGAGGAATATTTATGGCTTTCGGTTCACACTCGTGCAAACAATCAAAGCAGACCTCAATCATGTTACAGCTGTGCAGCAGTTTTACAGTCGACTATGAGTGAATGAGGTGAACGTTACATCTGCACATGCTGCATGCCTCTGTGTGTGCGAGTGTGTGTGTGTGTGCACGAGGTCATTCTAGTTTGTGTGGCTGGAGAAGTGCTCTATTTCTGCAGGAAGCTGTTAGCATCCCTCTTCCTCTCTTTCCTCCTCTCCTCGCCAGTGAAGTCTGGGAGATGTCAGACTGAAATGTGTTAAGGTCATGTATCTCAAACAAGCAGTGACAGCACACAAGTACCTCAGCTTAGCCAAGACTAGCGAAGACCGTTATCATTCTTTCAGGTGTTCAGTCAGTGTGCCACTTAAACGGCCATTCAACTCTCTCTTTTTGACAGATTGCCAATTACAATTCCCAAGTTATCTACAACAAGGACATATATTTATTGCTATATGTTTGTGAATAATGTTGTACCATATGTTGCTTTTCCGTGTTCATTTTCCACAGATACTGTATCTATTTAGAATGACTTACCTGGTGATTTTATTTTTACTGTCCTGTTCCCCTGTAAAGGTTATTAGCAGTTGATCAACATCAAGATACTTCTCTTTTGTCGGGCTCATGCCATGGACTGAGAGACACCTTCAAAAGGCTTAGTACATTGTGCAAACCAAAGAGCATACCACTAGAATGGTGAGTTGATATGCTCTGACGTAAATTCAAGGGCACATACTGTATTCCCATCATTCAAAACATGTAGTTATTTACTATTTATGGCAGTTCAAAAGCGTAATTTGTCACCATAGACCAGGGATCATCAACTACATTCAGCCGCGGGCTGATTTTTGTCTTGAGCGGATGGTCAAGGGGGCCAGAACATAATTACAAATCATTTGTAGACTACAAATTGATCGCAAGAAGCCCAAACAAATATAACATTTGACTAAAACCTAATCCTTTCAAACCTTGGTTACATTTGTATACAATCACATATACAGAATCTCTCTATTACACATGGAAATTCTTTGGAACAAATTTCTACAATTAAAATCACTTGGAGCTGATTTGCTGGTGTTTTTTACAGTCTTTTATGTCAGAAAACTTGGGGGGCCAAACAAAATCACATGTGGGCCATCAGTTGGGGAACCCTGCCATAGACAGTGACAACTTGCTACACAGAATGATTTTTATTCTTGCCCTGCTAACAGTAATGAGTAGTTAGGAAGTCCTGAAATGGTCACCAAAAGTCATTATTGTGTCATGAACCCGTGGATGTTTTGGCTAGTTCCCGGTTGGTCACCGGGACGTCCCCGAGGATGTTTTTAGGACATTCTTGGGGCTTTGTGTCATGGGCCCCTTGAGGTTTTGTCTTGTGCCCGGTTTGTCTCAAGGACATCATGGGACCATCATGCGACGTCCTAAGGACTAGTAAAACGAACGTCCTAAAAAGGGCCTGACAATATCCTCAGTGATATCCAGGGAACTTACAGGGAACTAGACAAAGGTCCCCCAGAGAACATCCCCCAGAGTGCTGGAATCAGGACGTTCATTTTGCTAGTCCTTAGGATGTCGGATCTTACAATGAACTAGACAAGGTCCCCCAGAGAACATTCCCTTAGGAGCATCACGCGATGTCCTAAGGACGATTAAAGGACAATTAAAAATGAACTAAAAATGTCCTGACATGGTCCTTATTGACGTCCTGGGTACTAGACTAAGGTCCCCCAGAAAACATTCCCATGGGTCCGTCACGCAACGTTCTTAGAGCGTCAGCGGGATAACGTCAAGCCGAAACCTTTAAGGGACCTAATGGGAATGTCACCGCATGTCCTCAGGACATCCCCTGTTTGCTGGGTATGCACTTTACCTGGAAATCCAGTGGCAGGTTTTGATTGAACCGGGTCTTAGCCTTTGGTTCTTAAAATTCTGTGCACAACAGAACGTTTAGCCTTTTCAATAAGATAAACGTCTCTTTCAAAATGGAGGAGAGCTCTCCTCTGAATCAGTCCTGGAATCAGACTAGCCCCTTGCCAGGGTATGTTTTTTTGCTCCAGACAAACCATACTGGCAGTTACCATGACAACAAACACAATTTTCCCTTCACACGTCACCCAAATGCATTTTTGCTGCCAGAGCAACACAGCGCACTCTCTCTACGCACAAACCGTTTCACTCTTGGCAGCGTCCTCTAGAGACAAGGGAATGAGCTCAGACAGAGCTCCTGCAGACAATTGGAGCAAAACATCACGTGTTACATAACGCCTACTATCAAACTGATGTCTTATTTGCAGCCATTTCATTGATAGGCTGTGATGAGCCCAGAATATTACATAGTCATCTCAAAGTGCACACATGATTGGCTAAACATTTGGATCGACTGCACTAGATCATACACAGACTCATTCTGTAGGTAACTGCTAAACATGTTTCTAGCTCAGCACGTTAGAATGACAAGGTGACCACAGATGACCTAGTTGAATTGCCATTGCAGTGTAATGTATCATGATGTTGTGTATTGAATATTATTGTCTTTAATGATTGTTGTATATAGTCAAGTGAAGTTTATTCAAGCAGCAATTTTTGAAGAAAATGATTTTGTCCAACATCCTTGTTTTGCTCCCTCCCTCTTTTCTTTTGCAACGGTAGACAGGGAGTTAAAGGAGGAAAGCCACCTCATCATAAGCACTCCTCACATGACCTAACAAAACATGTTTCTAATCCATTCAAGAATAGAATTCTCCCAAACCTTGTGGTTATCTTGGATCTGTTGTGATTACGGAACAGTAAAGACATAATAACATGCTCCAAAGCTCTGGCTGGCATATCAACGCAATAGTCCAAGACCTCACTGGACCTTGACCTTCCTTTGGCAGTTGACCTGTTACCACCTAATCCCAACCACACAGAGGTGCCATGATGAATGTACTGTTGTGAGTTGATTGCAGATGTTATGAGTTCAGTGTCAGGGGTTCAACCACAGATAATGATATATTGTACATGAATGGGCTTAATCTGTCTGGCTGTTCATCACATAGTACCAGATTGTTCCAACTTTATATGAAGGATCACCATTTGTGAGCAGTTAACAATGTATACTTACAATGTAATTATAACGTACTTGTTTATTTGACTACCCTGCAAATGCATGATTTTAGTGTCTCAAGGCACATTATTTTCTGTCATCTAGGGTGCCACCTCTTCCAAGTTAGGCAGTCCCAGCATATAGCAATTTCTGCTTACATTAAGATTTGATTTGTTTTGTCAGATGACGGCCAGTTGACAACTGAACAATGGGTGTAGGCACTGAAAGAGCCTATTTGTATTTTTATCGATTCCCCCCCCCCACTCAGATTCAAGTCTTCTATTACATTTTGTGACACTTTTTTTTTATCACACTCAAGTTTGCATTTCAGTATTCACAGTACAGTATGTAAACACGGGGAAATGCTTCCCGTTCTCAGAATTAGACACGTGCAGGGTTAACAGTCGTGTCAACAAAGATAGTGCACGAACATTTAGTCTTTTCAGAAAAAACACCTCAGCAAACACTACTTGCATCTCAAAACCTATTGTTTACATTATTCCGATGAAGGCCTTCAATGTGCTCACCTTAACAGTTTTATATTTACTTATGCAAGCAATATTTGATGAGTTGACAGAGCAAGAACATTTTTATTGCTCGACATCCAAGGTCAGGGCCAGTCACACTGTCTGCAATTCTTTGTAAACACACCCTTGAGGAAGGTTGGTGCTTGAGTCATATCACAGTTGTCTTTGACTATTATCGTTTTCAAAAAGTACAAGAACATCTTATCCATCAACAAGACATGTTTTTTGTCAACTGTTGACATTAGTGGTGATTTTGTAGGACATATACATAAGTTATCTCCATATATTTGACAACCAGCAGTCCTATTGTAAACACCACTATTGCAAATGGTAAGATAGCTCGTAGGAGGGAGGGATAGGAAGGAACAGTGGTGTGTTTAGTAGTTAGACAGGTACCATTGGGGATTTGGGGTGTCCCATTTCAGGGGCCGGTACTATACAGAGGCATTATGTTTCCAGTGCTCCGAGTGGAAGGTGGCAGAAAAGAGGAACACCACATTTGCTGGCATGGGAACGTAGAGCTGGGCCTACCATGTGCAGGGATATTGTTCCCTGTCAAGTCTTGTGTTACGCCTTTGAGTGATGGAGCCTATTCCTGGAAGACGGTGGCAGGCGCGAACAAAAGCTATGGAACTGACGTCAAACATTACTCTATATGCGGTCTTGGCGTTGGGGTGTGTGTGTGTGTGTGTGTGTGCGTGCGTGCGTGCGTGTGTCGACATGTGTTTGTGTGCGCAGCAAGTGTATATAACCAGAACCTTTTGTATCCCCCTCTACAGGTTCACCCAGTTTCAGAGGACAGCTGTGATGGGCGCCCGGCTATATATAACTCCACACAGGTCTAATTTACGCCCCGTGGTCTGGCCCCAGTGTCACACATTGACCTTTGAGAGAGAACACTATCCCACACAAAGACAAGTGCATTATTACCTCATTCCTTTTCTTAAAGGGGAGAGGACATTTCAAATACACCTGAAGCAAGGGTAACAAAATAATTGTCTCCTTGATGATCATTATGATAAGAATTCAGAATCATCAAGGAGACAATTGTTTTGTTACCCTTGCTTTTGGTGCATTTCAAATGTTGTGTCCCCTTTAAAAAACATTACGAAGCAATATGCACGTATCACTTATTTCATGTTTCCTTCAACATTTTCAAATACTTTGGCTATTTGTACGATTTACGGCTTCAGTGGTATTTGTCTAAAAACAGCTGGGTAAAATGTCCCTGTGGTTAAGCTCGTGGTTTGGCTGCTGCGAACAGTGGCTGCTGCTGTGGACGTGTCCCTGTGGAGCTAATTGTGACAAGCACAGAGAGCAGGTACAGCGCAATGCCTTTGTCGAGGGCTTGACTGATGCGGCTGGCGCTAGTCCAAGAGTCAAGTAATTGCAGCACGACGGACCCATTTAAAATATTTAAACAGCGCCAAACATGAATGACTCGAGCATCAGGTTTCAAAAACAACAACCTAAAGACCCTTTTGGAAGAAAACGCTCTCGTGATCCTCAGTCTCTAGTGCTGAGTGAAAGACAAAAGGTGCCAGTCATTAAAAAACATGCTGGATCATTTTATCTAACTGAACAGTAACTGAGGGAGAGACTCAGAGTCAGCGAACCACTGCCTCCATGTTGGCGTCAAATGTTCCATGACATTAACATTCTGCTTTTATAATAAATGAATCATGATGTAACCAAAAGGGACAGTTCACATTCATTCCAACCAGCAACAGTTGATAGCTTACTTGCTGAAGTGGTTGACGATTTTGAATAACAAGATTCATATTTAGATGTGAGTTTCAGAGATTACACTGGTTATAGTCTCGCGTTGCCGTACTTCCAAAAACACATCGTTGTCATGCCTCCCTTGGAGGTCTGGAGAATTTTGTATCACAAAAACGGTTTGAATTGTCTGCTGGCTCCCATCGACAAGATTTTGATTGGATGTTACATTTCAAGAACCCTCCACCCACATGCCCATAGAAGCAGTGCTGTGTGTTATGTGTATCACTGTTTTCCATCCGGGTAGGACACACTTTGTAGAGAGTTGCTAGTTTCAAGTGCTCGTTTTCAAGTTATCAAGTATGGCCGACAGTCTGCAATTTATATTTCTTAAAACTGAAAGTGGATCATGCTGGTAAAGTCAAACGTCACAACACGTTCTAAACCGCTCTGGTGACAATTCCATTTGTCCACATGGCTGCGCTTTGCTATCAATTGAAAAATCTTGAAGATTATTACTTTGTTTTTGTAAGGATCCAAAAAACGGAGTCGGTGGGAGACTCTATTCAAGTCAGTAAATACATTTTGAAAACATTGAAAAAAAATGATCTATTACCGTGCTAGTAGTAGGCCACTTTGAAAGCTAACTCAACTGAGCTGCTAGCTAGCTAACTAACTTTACACAATGTTTAGCTAAGGGAATTAAGTACATAACAATGGCTAACTGTGAACTTTAACACCTTCTCACAAAGAAACTGTGCATACCAGCGATATTTCTGTATACAACATTCGCTAACACAGGTAGGCCTACCTACACTCAGAGGCCAGTTTATTTGCTATATAGAGCAGGCAGACAGGCATTCAGTTACTGTTCGATTGAATATTATAATGGGCAAAGCGAGTGACCTAAGCGACTTTGAGTGCTATGATCATCGGTGCAAAGCGCACCAGTCGCAGTATCTCAGAAATGGCCAGCCTCCTGGGCTTTTCAAGCACGACAGTGCCTAGGGTTTACTGAGAATAGTGTGACAAACAAGAAACATCCAGTCAGTGGCAGTCCTGACGGCGAAAACTGCTCGTTGATGAGAGAGGTCGAAGAAGAATGGCAAGAATCGTGAAAGCTAACAGGTGGGCCACAAACAGGAAAATAATGGTGCAGCACAACAGTGGTGTGCAGAACAGCATCTCGGAAGGCACAACTCGTCGGTCCTTGTCACGGATGGACTATTGCAGCAGACGACCACAGCGGGTTCCACTCCAATCAGCTAAAAATAAGAAGCGGCTCCAGTGGGTACACGATCACCAACATTGAACAATTGAGAACATCACAAATCCCAGTTACTGTTGCGTCATGTCTATGGCAGAGTCAGGATTTGGCATAAGCAGCATGGGTCCATGGCCCCATCTTGCCTGGTGTTGACAGTACAAGCTGGTGGTGGTGGTGGTGTGAAGGTGTGGGGAATGTTTTTCTGGCACTTGTAAGGTCCTTTGATACCAATTGATCAACGTTTCCATGCCCTGAAGAATTCAGGCTGTTCTGGAGGGGAAGGGGGGGGGGGGGGGTCCAACCCGGAACTAGATGGGTGTAACTAATAAATTGGCCACTGAGTGTATATGCCATGGGTTATATGTGTGTATGCCTACCTATGTAAGCGCATGTTGTATACAAAAATACAGTTAAACATCACACACAAGGTATAAACCTATTACAATTGGAGCAGGCCAATCCTGCTGAAGGTCTGCTGGTGTGTAGGATTATGTTTCAGCCCAGCAATAACACACCTGATTAAACTTATCAAACCTAATGAGTTGATAATCAAGTGTGCTATTGCTGAGTCAGAACACGCAGTAGATCAGGGATCAGTGGAGCAAGGTTGGCCACGTAAGAAGTTTTTTTTGTTCACCTGAAATTATGCTTTAGCAATAATAGCCTACTTGTTACTACTCAATGATCTATTGTTGTTTATACCAGGGGTCCCAAAACTTTTTCTCTCAGGGCACCTCTTCCAGCATTGGGGAACATCCCACGCCATGTCTATTTAATGGGCACAAGCACTGTTCATGACATAAACTGTTCACACCCCTCTTGTTGGTGGAGAGAATTTTGAGAGTAGCAGCAGCGTAGGGGGGGCAATGCAAATAGTCTGGGTAGCCATTTGATTAGATGTTCAGGGGTCTTATGGCTTGGGGGTAGAAGCTGTTAAGAAGCCTCTTGGACCTAGACTTGGCGCTCCGGTACCGCTTGCCGTGCAGTAGCATCACATCACATCACTGGGGCCAAGCTTCCTGCCAACCAGTATCTCTATACCAGGCGGTATCAGAGGAAGGCCCTAAAAATTGTCAAAGACTCCAGCAACCTTAGTCATAGACTGTTCTCTCTGCTACCGCACGGTATGCGGTACCGGAGCGCCAATTCTAGGTCCAAAAGGCTTCTTAAGAGCTTCTACCCCCAAGCCATAAGACTCCTGAACAGCTAATCAAAGGGCTACCCAGACCCCTCTTTTACACTGCTGCTACTCTCTGTTTATTATCTATGCATAGTCACTTTAACTCTACCTACATCTACATATTACCTCAATTACCTCAACTAACCGGTGCCCCCGCACATTGACTCTGTACCGGTACCCCCTGTATATGGCCTCCACATTGACTCTGTACCGGTACCCCCTGTATATGGCCTCCACATTGACTGTGTACCGGTACCCCCTGTATATGGCCTCCACATTGACTCTGTACCGGTACCCCCTGTATATGGCCTCCACATTGACTCTGTACCGGTACCCCCTGTATATGGCCTCCACATTGACTGTGTACCGGTACCCCCTGTATATAGCCTCCACATTGACTGTGTACCGGTACCCCCTGTATATGGCCTCGCTATTGTTGTTTTACTGCTGCTGTTTAATTATTTGTTACTTTTGTTTATTTTTCTTCTATTTTTTACTTAACACTTATTTTTCTTTCACTGGCAGGTCTACACTCGTTGTATTCGGTGCATGTGACAAATACAATTTGATTTGATTTTGATTTGATTCCATTTCACCCTGTCGTTCTCAACTAACATCAAGGCGGTGGCCCGTTCTTGTAGGTTCATGCTCTACAACATCCGCAGAGTACGACCCTGCCTCACACAGGAAGCAGCGCAGGTCCTAATCCAGGCACTTGTCATCTCCCGTCTGGATTACTGCAACTCGCTGTTGGCTGGGCTCCCTGCCTGTGCCATTAAACCCCTACAACTCATCCAGAACGCCGCAGCCCGTCTGGTGTTCAACCTTCCCAAGTTCTCTCACGTCACCCTGCTCCTCCGCTCTCTCCACTGGCTTCCAGTTGAAGCTCGCATCCGCTACAAGACCATGGTGCTTGCCTACGGAGCTGTGAGGGAACGGCACCTCAGTACCTCCAGGCTCTGATCAGCCTACACCCAAACAAGGGCACTGCGTTCATCCACCTCTGGCCTGCTCGCCTCCCTACCACTGAGGAAGTACAGTTCCCGCGCAGCCCAGTCAAAACTGTTCGCTGCTCTGGCCCCCCAATGGTGGAACAAACTCCCTCACGACGCCAGGACAGCGGAGTCAATCACCACCTTCCGGAGACACCTGAAACCCCACCTCTTTAAGGAATACCTAGGATAGGATAAAGTAATCCCTCTCACCCCCCTTAAAAGATTTAGATGCACTACTGTTCCACTGGATGTCATAAGGTGAATGCACCAATTTGTAAGTCGCTCTGGATAAGAGCGTCTGCTAAATGACTTAAATGTAAATGTAATGTAATGTACACTGGTTATATTCTCGAGAAATCCATGCAGCTCTTAAGATTTTTTTTGAGGACATTGTTGTGGACTAACACATTTTAGCAATGGTGTACAAGGTCTTTCAAATGATGAGTTCAGAGTAAAAGAAAATTGTCAAGAGAAGTTTATACAGAATATGTCTAGTTATTGGGAAGCCTTCGAGGCAACTGGGTGACAGATGTAAGAAAGCTTGGAACATTCTAAAAGACCCTGGTTGATGCTCCGTTTCCAAATTTGGAAAAACTGGGATGAGACACAGAATGCCTACGGCAACAATAAAAAATTTTTATGGGAACATCTTATTCCAAATTTAATTCATAAAGTCCTTATTTATTGTAACTGCCATATGCGTCTTTGGGACTTGTAATATTGTTGTACTGGTCAAGCAATGCTCTTGATGATGAAGTGCTCCTCAATGATGTACACATTGGAATCCTATGTCATTGTTTTAGAACTTTTGGTGCCAACATGGGTCCTATTACTGTAAAATTCTACATCTTGAACCCTGCAAAACATGTCCAACAGGTGCTTCTTGCATAAGGGCATAACCAGTAAATTATGAGGTGACATATGAATACCATTCATAGATCATGTTGTTGCAATCCCCTACAAGTCACTCTCGCAAGTTGTTTTTATTTCATATATTATATTTTTCTTTATTCAACATTGCACATACTCCGTTCGATGACATCTCATATTGCTGCCTACAAAAATGATATTGATGTAGAAAATCCAAAAGTCTGAAGATTGACCTAAATAAAAAATAAAAAATAAAATACAAAAATAAGGGTAGGAAATGAACGAGCTCCAAAGATAGTACAGAGAGAAGAAGTAACTGCAAGAAAAGAATACAAACATCTCCAATTAGGATGCACTTTTCAAAAACAAAGAAACATGCAGAAAAAAAGCAAGGCTGACCAAAACATCGGTATTTTATCACATTTGGACTGTAGGAATATTATAACATCCTGAAATACACTTCTACGGAGTTGTTTTAATATCAACTTTAAAAGACAGTTCTATTTTGATTTCGCTCCCTTAATGACCCTCCAGTGCTCATGAAAATGAATGGTTCAAATACACACACATACTCGGACAGCATTAACATTTAGTTACATTTTAACAGAAAAATAACCCATGTCATTTCCATGTGGATGTTCATGGCAAACGTACTTCGTGATGGTACAATGATTCCATGGCTGAAACATATTACTGTAACCAAAACATACACACACACACACACACTCCTACGTACGCCCACAAACAAATAGCATGCACGCACATGTATATTGACACACACACACACACACTGCTGCTACTGTGTATTATCTATCCTGTTGCCTAATCACTTTAACCCTACCTATATGTACAGCACATACCTACCTCAATTACCTTGTACCTCTGCACATCGACTCGGTACAGGTACTCCCTGTATATAGCCATGTTGTTTTTATTTGTTATTCACTGTGTATTTATTCCTTGTGTCACTATTTAAATGTTGTATTACATTTTTAAAAATCTTTAACAGCATTGTTGGAAATGAACGCGTAAGTAAGCATTTCACTGTTAGTCAACACCTGTTGTCTACGAAGAGTGTGACAAATAAAACTTGATTTGATTTGTTTATGTTTGTTATATTCATATATACAATGGACCCTTAGTAGCTACCCAATCTATACCCAAGAAGGCACAACTTTAAAATGTACACAATAGTTAAACATGTCATTAAAATGATTTTCAAGTTGATTTGATTTGTATATGTTTGTTATATTTGGGGCCGTATGTATCAAGCATGTCAGAGTAGGAGTGCCGATAAAGGATCGGTTTTGCCTTTTAGATCAACAATGAATAAGATAAACTGGACAGGGGAACTGATCCTAGATCAGTACTCTTGAGACACTTCGCGTGAACAACAGGTTAGTGTTCAAAGACAGACCAGCTATAGTTTATACCTTTTCACTGTAACTAGACACACCTTGAAGCAGGCCTCATGTCTATACTAAAGATGCGTCTAGATACTGTGGGCAGGGCTAAGCCCCATCTTTGATATTAGGGCATTGTGAAAAGCCTTTTCATTGACTTTGTCTTTTCAGTTCAGTCCAATCACAGTCCATCCATCACCATAATATGTTACCATAATGTAGTCAAATATCATTGTTGTGGTCTTGAGGCTACACAGGCTATACGGATGACTTAGACTGGTTTTTTGTATTATTTTTTTGTTACAGTCTCATCATTATGCGTAGTGCTTTAGGCCGGGACATAACACTGATTGATATTGTCAAAAGAAGCCATCCCTTCGGAGTTATACTACGGATTGGGTAGATAACTAGGGAGAAGGTCAGCTTTGCTAACAGTATACAGTATCTAACAGTAGAGAAACATTGTAATATCCGAGAAAAAATTGATGTTGAAAGATACCTCTTTCTCTTTGTTTTCCCTTAAGTCACTGCTTATTCAACTACAATTTGGGAATCCAGAGTATTTTAGCGTAACTATGGCAAGACACAACAACTTCTTGCTAGGCACACCTAAATGATACCATTAACTGCTGAGGGATTTAGCCTTAAACTATTACACTTTGACAGACATCAATTATCAGGATGTGCATGGGCTTTGTGTTTGCTTCAAAATGTAAAACAGTGGGACTATGGGATCAGGGAATAAACAGCACTTACTTTTTCTGCAATCACTGGTAAATAACCAGTGATGCTTAAAGAATTTGATAACAAAGTACATTTTAGCAGAGGGTAGCATGGTGTATTTGATAGGGTTTTCTGAACATTGAGGAAAATCTTGACCACAGGCCTTCAACTATTTTGTAATAGAGGGATATAGCGTAACCAATAAGAATAGACATGTATATGGAGTAGTGGTGGTGGGGGGGTATAATTAGGATTTTCTATGTAAGCAGATGAAGAACAGACACTGATATGAGAGCACTTTTCATCTCCAGATTCAAGTGTTCTATGTCTTTTCAGACAGTACAATGAAATATGTATGTTTTCTTTTTATGGAAGAGAATAGAAATGCAGTCCATTGTCTATGTCAATAATACTGTACATACTATTAGGTTCCACCCCTTTAAATAACATAAAAAGAATAAAGATCTCTGGTGTTGTTGGTGCCCTGAAGCACGGTCATCATGGGCCGACATCACAATAATAGACAGCACGCCCAGGAGCGAGAATTACTAAGTTCTTGGCTGGTGACTGAACGTAAAGAAGGATGGGCTTAAACATAAGCTGGCATTTATGTTTTAAAAAAAGCAAACACTTGATTTGTCTGACAAAGCTGCAACAAGCAAGCAGTGCATACAACTATGTGTCTTTGAAAGCAGACCAAAAGAGAGCGGGCGGATTTTCTACGAGCAGTTATATGAGAACAGCACAATAAGAAACTCAATTGAAAAATCTCAAATCTAAATTGAAGGGCAAAATCACGGATCTTGTTGGAGCAGCATCCACAACATGTTCAATGTTCATGTAAATAAAAATGGAACATGACTTCTGAAGATATGAACATGGTTAACAGTCAAACTAAGTAGAATTGTCTCAAATGTCATGATTTGCGAACCATTGTAGGACACAGAAATATAAACATCGGAATATGTTCTATTCAATGTGTATCTATTTTCACAACATCTCCAGAGGAAGTGTACACCACGTACAATAAAATCAGGGTTTAAACTTTGGTTAAGTAATAGTCAAGGCTAGGTTTAAAAAAATATATAACACACATCCATGTTACTTTGCATACAGTTAACTTTAAATGGATCGAGGTTTGTGTCAACAAAGCAGCTGGTCAATTATATCACTAACATAATAAAATTTGCATCTTAGGGAAAACCCTTTTGTGTCCCTTCGGTAGATCATTCTGTGTGTTTGTGTGTGTGTATGCGCACCTGACATCTTTTGTGTTTGAGAGTGTGTGTGAACAGATGCTTACAGTATGTGAAAAAAAGAGGACAAAAATAATCAGATATGTTTCATGTATATTGTAGAGTCATTTTGTCTCGTTTTTGACTCCCTACTCCTTTCTGAAGTGTAATATAGTTGTCATAACATGATTTTGTGAATTGAAAGACATTGTAGCTGGTAGCTGAGCGAGCAGCTCCGCCTCAAGCCAGCCTTATTTTGGTTGACAATACGAAACAAGATAAAAATAGATCAACTCATTCTGCTTGCTGCACGTAAGCAGAGAGAAACTCCACCATTTGGTTATCAATGACAACTACAAAGCAGACCCAACTAAAACATTGTCGACATTACAACCAAACAATTTTTCTCTATCTTATTAAAATATTCACATCTGTTCCTTACAAGACACTGTTTCACACATAAAGAAAAACATATTTGAACTCGGATAAGTCTCTAGTTTCATCACTTCATATATAGGTATATATGTAATAATTAAGGCAATCATTTGGGCCATGACTTACTCATTTCCATGCCTCCAGGCTTTCTAGGAAATATTTTTGTTCCTTGTGCGCTCCGTATAATATCCCAATGTCTAATTTGTCCATTCAAACTTCTGATGTCCGATCGCTGGGTACACTCTCGCAGTAGATCTGTGGTTATCGATGTCCGTTGTCTCACCCCAGATGACCAGTCATAATATTTGCTCTTTCTCTGCCAATTCCAAGAGTACCAGCCAGCACATCCTCTCCTAAGCCATCAACTGATAGCACTGTAACAAAAAATAAACAGGACATGAATACCAGGTTATCATTCCAGGTTATCTACAGGTTATCAAAGACCATTCCCGGTTATCATTCCAGTTATCTACAAAGACCAATTTATCATTACAGGTTGTCGTTACAGGTTATGTATGGGTGGCAGGTTATCATTACAGGGCATCTAATACCAGATATTATCATTCCAGTTATCTACAAATACCAGTTTATCATGCCAGGTTATCTAACAGCAGGTTATCAATACAGCATATACAATATCTATCAGGTTAGCAACTGGTGTCAGCGTTTATGAACATGAAACCATTCCCATATTCGAATCTCATGGGTGCCAATACACTGCAGTCTCTTTTTTTTATTATTATGGCCCAGTGGAATATCTGCAGCATACCACATCAGATAACAATCGCCTGGGTTTCCATTTGTAATCCGTGATAGTTTGCAAGCCCTGTCACACTACAGCGCCAGAGCCGGTGTAGTAGGATACTATCTCGGGTCCTGTATTGATGGCTCGGGGATAGAAGCTGGAAACCCAGCTGAGAGCTGTCCAGTGACGAGAGCCTACCAACGAGCTAAAATTATTCGATTGCTCGCTTCGAGGCTTGCAACACTGAACCATGCATGAGAGCACCAGCTATTCCAGAGGAATGTGTGATCACACTCTCCAAAGCCAATGTGAGAAATAACTTGTTTAAAGATAACATCCACTAGGCCGCAGGGCCAGATGGATTACCAGGATGCATACTCAGAGCATGTGCTGACCAGTTGGAAAGTGTCTTCAATTAAATTTTTAACCTCTCCCTGACCCAGTCTGTAATACCTACATGTTTCAAGCAGACCGCCATAGTGCCCAAGAACGCCAAGGTAACCTGTCTTAATGACTATCACCCCGTAGCACTCACATCTGTAGCCATAAAATGTCTACTCTAACAATTTGCATTGTATGTCACCCCTTTTACGCTGCTTCTACTCTCTGTTTATCATATATATATAGTAATTTTAACTATACATTCATGTACATACTACCTCAATTGGGCCGACCAACCAGTGCTGCCACATATTGGCTAACTGGGCTATCTGCATTGTGTCCAGCCACCCACAACCCACCACCCGCCAACCCCTCTTTTACGCTACTGCTACTCTCTGTTTAATCATATATGCATAGTCACTTTAACCATATCTACATGTACATACTACCTCAATCAGCCTGACTAACCGGTGTCTGTATGTAGACTTGCTAATTTTATATCCTCGCTACTGTATATAGCCTGTCTTTATACTGTTGTTTTATTTCTTTACTTACCTATTGTTCACATAATACCTTTTTTGCACTATTGGTTAGAGCCTGTAAGTAAGTATTTCACTGTAATACCTGTTGTATTCAGTACATGTGACAAATACACTTTGATTTGATTTGAAAATGCTTTGAAAGGCTGGTCATTGCTCACATCAACACCATCATCCCAGACACCCTCCAATTCGCATACCGCCCCAACAGATCCAACAATAATGCAATCTCTATTGCACTCCACACTGCCCTTTCCCACAAGGATAAAAGGAACACCAACATGAGAATGCTGTTCACTGACTACATCTCAGCGTTCAACATCATAGTGCCCTCCAAGCTCACCACTAAGCTAAGGACCCTGGGATTAAACACCTACCTCTGCAACACGATCCTGGACTCCCTGACAGGCCGACAACACATCCGCCACGCTGACCCTCAACCAGGGGGCCCCTAAGGGGTGTGTTCTTAGTGACACTTTTTGACACTTTTTTCACTAACTATTTTGACTCATCATATGCGCTGCTGTTACTGTTTATTATCTATCCTCTTACCTAGTCACTTTACCCTATCTATATGTACATTTGATCTGGCCAAGGCTTTCGTCTCTGTCAATCACCACATCCTCATCAGCAGACTCGACAGCCTTGGTTTCTCAAATGATTGCCTCGCCTGGTTCACCAACTACTTCTCTGATAGAGTTCAGTGTGTCAAATCGGACGGTCTGCTGTCCAGACCTCTGGCAGTCTCTATGGGGGTGCCACAGGATTCAATTCTTGGACCGACTCTCTTCTCTCTATACATCAATGATGTCGCTCTTGCTGCTGGTGAGTCTCTGATCCACCTCTACACAGACGACACCATTCTGTATACTTCTGGCCCTTCTTTGGACACTGTGTTAACAACCCTCCAGGCAAGCTTCAATGCCATACAACTCTCCTTCCGTGGCCTCCAATTGCCCTTAAATACAAGTAAAACTAAATGCATGCTCTTCAACCAATCGCTGCCTGCACCTGCCCGCCTGTCCAACATCACTACTCTGGACGGCTCTGACTTAGAATACGTGGACAACTACAAATACCTAGGTGTCTGGTTAAACTGTAAACTCTCCTTCCAGACCCACATCAAACATATTCAATCCAAAGTTAAATCTAGAATTGGCTTCCTATTTCGCAACAAAGCATCCTTCACTCATGCTGCCAAACATACCCTTGTAAAACTGACCATCCTACCAATCCTCGACTTTGGCGATGTCATTTACAAAATAGCTTCCAATACCCTACTCAACCATTTGGATGCAGTCTATCACAGTGCCATCCGTTTTGTCACCAAAGCCCCATATACTACCCACCATTGTGACCTGTACGCTCTCGTTGGCTGGCACTCGCTTCATACTCGTTGCCAAACCCACTGGTTCCATGTCATCTACAAGACCCTGCTAGGTAAATTCCCCCCTTATGTCAGCTCGCTGGTCACCATAGCATCACCCACCTGAGGCACGCGCTCCAGCAGGTATATCTCTCTGGTCACCCCCAAAACCAATTCTTTCTTTGGCCGCCTCTCCTTCCAGTTCTCTGCTGCCAATGACTGGAACAAACTACAAAAATCTCTGAAACTGGAAACACTTATCTCCCTCACTAGCTTTAAGCACCAGCTGTCAGAGCAGCTCACAGATTACTGCACCTGTACATAGCCCACCTATAATTTAGTCAAAACAACTACCTCTTTCCCTACTGTATTTATTTATTTTATTTATTTATTTTGCTCCTTTGCACCCCATTATTTTTATTTCTACTTTGCATATTCTTCCACTGCAAATCTACCATTCCAGTGTTTTACTTGCTATATATTGTATTTACTTTGCCACCATGGCCTTTTTTTGCCATTACCTCCCTTATCTCACCTCATTTGCTCACATCATATATATAGACTTGTTTCTACTGTATTATTGACTGTATGTTTGTTTTACTCCACGTGTAACTCTGTGTCGTTGTATGTGTCGAACTGCTTTGCTTTATCTTGGCCAGGTTGCAATTGTAAATGAGAACTTGTTCTCAACTTGCCTAACTGGTTAAATAAAGGTGAAATAAATCAATAAATAAACATATCTGCCTCAATTACCTTGTACTCCTGCACATCGACTCGGGACTGGCACCCAGCCAAGTTATCGTTACTCATTGAATATTTATTCCTCATGTTAATATTGGTCTTTTATTTTTCTCTCTGCACTGTTGGGTAGGGCCTGTAAGTAAGCATTTCACTTACAAAAGCATCTGAAAAATACAATTTGATTTGTTTTGAAACTAATTATACCAAATAAGTAAATTATATAATAAAATAAAATAAATTATATCAAATATACCAATAAATGTGAGGAGCAACATAGATCTCTGACTGGACTTCCCCTTTAAGGGTTCTAATTACATTTTGTTGAAAAGGAACACTTTACTTGTACAGGACTGAAGGTGACTAACGAGGGAAGTGCAGGGCTTAAATACCTATCGTCAGTCCCTTCACCCTGACAGAGATTGATATGAATATATTGCCAAAGTCAAACAGGAGCCTATTAGCGTGCAAAGAGGAGTGGATCTGTGTGCCCAACGACTTCAGAACCAAAGCTGATGCCATACATTTCTCCTTAAGCACAATACCACAAATTCCACTTCGGTAACAATTTACTTAAAACCTGCAGGTATAATGCATTATGATGCAGTTATCATAATTCACCACAGAATACACATGAACTGTGACACTATTTGTTTTGTGCTTTCTTTTTGATTCTTCTTCTTTTTTTTTTTAAAGAAGGAAAAAACATTTCCTGGCCAGAGGAAAATCAAAACATGGCTTAATAGAATGTTTTCCCTGTGACATTTTATTTACGACGTTACTTCCGACCTTCGGGAATCTGCAATACCAACAACATTCTTCTCGGATGCAGCTACAAGCTGTGTTTCATCTGAGTCAAATGTGTGATGAATGCTGATTGGCTTGTTTAGATTTCATGGAGTGGGCATGAAGTAGGCGAGTTGTTGTCATAGAAATAGAATGTGATTCAGGAAATAAGAGAAGGAGGGAGGGCTTTGATGGGTTAATAGATTGGAGAGGCCCCGCATGAGGCGTCGCAATTTAGGCAAAACTCTCATGGGCTTTCCAGTGGACTGTTAAAACATTTTAGAACACTAAATGTCGTCTACAGTGGCCCAATAACAATTCTGCCACCAAATGTATGTTACCTGTGACATTTGGGGAGTTACAAATGAAACACTCTCCATCTTTTAACTAACAGACCAAGAAAAAGGCCCAAGGGAGGAAAGGCATACAGAAGCACTGTAGAGGAGCGCTGTGATCTCTCATCGCGAAGAACAAGCGACAGTGTGCATTGTCCTGCGATGCGTACAGATCGGCGGCAGAGCTCTGCCGTAATGTCCCCACACCTCCTCGACAACTTCAGGATGAAGTCGCCACTCCCCTAGTAGGAGGTTCCTCTTTCCATCTACCTTGCTCTATGTTTAAGGACATCTGGGCCCATCTGGGCGCAATGCGCACATCTAGCATGGTCCACGTAACCTGCCATTGCATGGTCCACACCAAGGCAGGCAGCACATAACAGATGGAAATCAGAATGGGCCATGTAATTGCTGAAATTGCCAGGACAAGCCTTGTTAGCCTTGGACTGCTTTCTCTTCCCCTTCCCTGATGACTTGCTCATTAAACCTGTTGCCATCTCGTTTCGACCGGAAGGGAAGCGAAGGATACCAGCACCACAAGCTGCTATTCAACAAAGGTAACATTAGCTGGAAGCTAGGTAAACAGAAAAAGAAAGCTTTATTCACCAGGGGAGTGGGAAATAAAGTCATTCTATATACTTTCAGGTTAGTGAAAGTAGCTCTAAGATTAATGCTAGCTAATTAGCAGGCTATAACCACCTGAGTGACGATAGGCAGCTAGCCACGCCAGTGGGTGTTAATACCATATGCCGACTGTGTTTAAACCAAGTAACTTGAGGTAAAATGCACTGCTAGGCTTATCTTTTACAAGGGGATGGTGCTTCAATGTTGGGGTAACACACTTAGAAGAAACAGCCACACTCCTGTTAGCCAAACAAAACAAATGGTGGCTTAGCATGAAAGGTTGCTAGCTTTGACACGTGTGGTGCCGTTCGATATCTATCTAGATAGCTTGCTGAACTGTCGAGTGACCTAACTCTAAATGGTGGGAACCAACGTAGAGCTAGAGACCTTGAGTAGAAGCTGCTAAAACTAGTGGAAACCTGTTCTTAGCGGGATGCTAAAGCAGTGGCGCTAGCGAGTCAACAGCACTAATTGCATGCAGGCTGGCTACGTACTGTGGCTGGGTCGTTCCACCTAACGTACCTAACTCCACGTAATTGTCGCAGATTGTGGCAAGGGTTTGAATCTCACATTCGGTTTTTTCCCCCCTTTGAAAATATAGAATTACATTTATTGTGTTAGTGTGTTGAGAAGAGAAGGGCAGGAAAACCTTGTAAATGAAGATTATGAATACCTTTAATGAGGAGTTTCTTGTTGGAATACCTCTTGCAGATGTCACATAGGCTGCTACATACATAGCACAGCTACATAAATAATAATCGCTACTATAGGCTATATTACATAGACTTACATTTACTATTTCTATGCGTTATTATAATCATCGACTTTGTCACATATGCGTTATTTGAATCAAGCATTGAGGACCAGCAGTGAACAGTGTTATGCTTGATGCGAGGGGCGCTTGAATCCAATGTTAATGTGCACTGTTGTTTTAGTGTCAACCGCTTTAGCAGTGTGTGCTACCAGACAGAAATGATGAAGACAGTAAATTACAGCTATTTGACAAGTCCATAATGCTCTTCAAAAATATTTTTAGGACGATTTATAAACTTAAATGTTGTTGATAACTGCATATTTCTTTCTCCATAAAAGCACATGGATGTGTGTGAAATGGATGAGCAAAAATGTGGGATTTTCTCGCAAGATAGGTTTCCATCCAATTGGCGACAGAATTTCATGCGAATATTCTCAAATACGCATAAAGGAAATATGCACAGTTGACCTATTTTAAGAAATGCCATTGGTTGGTGGATATAAAGTCTAAGATATTTGATAGGCTGATGCAGAATTTGTTACAGGAAATAATCACTGCCACCTGCTCAGGTTAGCATAGGGCTAAATGTGTCAGGTTGTGTAATTGGAACAGCTAACGTAGCGTTTGATCACGTGCAAATAAGTCAACAATTTAATTGGCTGATGAGCATTTTGATGTCCAGGCTAAACTTAAACTTTTTCTAATGTTCGCAAGGAGGGACCCTGTGAGTCTCCTTAATGTACATATTGTCATGAATTTTACTTGTGATTCCAACTTGAATGTGTTATTGTGTATGTATTGTAATATCCATGTAATTCAGTATTTTTGACTGCCATGTGGATATTGGTAAAAACTTGAACTTGAACATCAGCTATGCGGGTGTCGGCTATCACCGGTTAACGCTTGATCTGATTGAATCTAGGCCTTGCCAAGTACAGGCATATCCAAGCAGTGAATAAGAGGTAGGCCTATACAGTGTGTTTCACCATAACTAAATTATCTGTGAAGAAGCTGCCTACCCTGCCTTAAAAATTCAGATTTCTTGGTACCAATACTCATAGATACGACAACCTCATAGGCAAAGCTTAATAATGACCAAAACCCAAGGCACATCTTTCTCAGATATAATTTGATAGACTAACGTAGGGACCAAATCCCTTGAGCCAGTGACACAGACTGACTGATGAAATGCTGAATTATCTTGGACTGCTAAGAATTCTCAACAGCCTCATTCAGATTCTTTGAATTCGTTCTCTATTGATGTTCAAGTGGCACGGATTTCAAGTGGATACAAACCGATATGGAGAGGACTGAAAACCTGAACTAATGGAGGGGATGATGGCTGTCATGAAGGGCTTCAAGACAATTGAGAGACTATAATGGAAACGCTATGTACTGTAGTATGGAGAGAATTAAAACAGACAGCTTTAGAGACCCAACAGACACACGTAGCTCAGGGGGGGGTGCAGCCTTCGCTTCCTGCACACTGACACTAATCCAAAGGCTGGGGGATGCTTTCCTCATTCTCCTGCAGGCACTGCTCTCCGATCAGTCCTGACATTCACAGTCACACAAAGCAGACTATAAATATGCAGGCCACACACACGCAAAGGCACACAAATAATCAACATTCGGTTCACCATTCTCAAGCTCATTTTAAGCCCACAGCCGCCAATTGTCCGCAGAAAATATTCAGATGTCGTTTTGCTACGGTTCATCAATGCAGATTTATCTGCAATGTACTCTTTTGCTGGCATGGTTGAGTGCCCACACAGACGCGGTTTATTTTTCTCATTGGCTGTGCTGTGTTGGTCAGCTGTGCTAGCCAAGGCAGCCCATGCAAACAAGTGTGGCGTATGTGACGGTTGTGGGACTCAAGTTGATTCAAAGCGACAAAGGGGGGGAGGCACTCGGAAAGCACATGTGCAAGCACTGTGAGTCATATTACACCATGACAGACCATCACGGCGAATTAAAGGCATGGCGCTGGCGGGGTGGCGGCGGTCAGTAAACATCATTAATGCAAAGACGCCCTCGTCCCATGTAAACAAGCTCTGTGCACATGGGATGGCAGGACTGGCAAGAGCAGATCTACGAAATACGGTGTTTACGAGTGAATTCACTACAAGCCGACTGAGGGAGCTTATACAGCCGCAACTCAAATAACTGTGAGGTTGAAGAAACTATGTTTAGACACTATTCTACTGGCGTACAAGTGGAAAGCAAACCTGGCTACAGTTGTCAGGTTGCTAGGCAGTGACAAACGCTCCAAATGCACTGTGTTTATGGGATGTAGGGAGGTCATTGCTGGTATAATAAAAGTCCATAGCAAATATATGCCAAAGATATTGAAATAATAACAACTAATGGCAGCTATACACAGTTATACATGTGCAATTCTACCATGGTTGTGCCACATTGTACAAGTCGCAGACACATTTTTTAAAGGACCAGGGCATCATTACTGGCACAGAGTGAGAGGTTCAACCATGAATAACTCATATTTATTTATGCACCAACTCACAAGGGCAAACAGTAGAATTACTGTGCATGTCTACCTTATAAGCTTAGGAAGGATATACTACTATTAAGAGCCATATTTATAAAGTGTTGACAACCAAGTACAAAGTTTACACCTATTTGCTCAGATGGGGTTAAAATTACCTCCCTAAAAACTAGAAACACAACATCAAAATGTGAGGATAGAGGATTGCGAATGCACGAACAGGACAAACCTGCATCGTGTGAAACCACAGCCAAAATGGGAAAGTTCAGCTAGCATGTCTGATTCTGAAGCCTCTACAGCCAAAAGCAGAAACGGTAACATGTATGTGACTCCCTAGCAGAGGAGAAATGCCAGAATGGTTGATTTATAGCCTCTCTTCCCACATAATAAATCACACAGATGCATCTGAAACAAAAATTATATCAGCAGTCATCTCTACCCAGACTTCCATCCCTCCTCTTCGAATTCATTTATACTGTCAATGACCTTCATCTATACAAGAATGATAAAGCCATTTGTTTCCAATGGATTGCAGCTCATACAAATGATCTGTCCATGAATGCCGTTGTTTATGTGTGTGTGTGCGCGTGTATGTCAGTAAAGTATTGAGTTAGCGTGCAGTAGGTCCCTGGTTTTATCGCAGTTACAGTTAGGCACCAAGCCACACACATATGCTACACTGGTGTCAGAAGTGGGATGGATGGCTGTGGTCAGGTATTTTACATGAATGTTATATGACCAATTAGGCCCATGGCCTTACTGAAGTCGCAAGATCGAATCTGGCTCACACGAGTGGAATGATCCTTATTGCTTTTCCATTCCTCTTCATTACCACAACTCTGTCTGTCTATTGGATCATATTACGCTGGGGTCACTAGACACAGCTTTCTTTGTAACGCCTTTGGCCACAAGTGCCTTTCCTGACCGCACAGCACTGCTGAAGCTCCTTTTCCTAATCTTACAATAACACCTGAGAACAACTTAGTCCTCTTTACCTCCCAAATTCGCCTACCACAGAAGGCCGATGCAATAAACAACGGTTTGAGTTAGCGACGGCAGTTGGTCACACTGTACATTAAGCATAACTTATAGTAAATAAAGCAAGAAATGTAGGAATGACCCACTTACACACATTAAGTAAAGAGTTCGGGTCAAGCAAGCAACTCATAGGACATAGGACACACATAAATAAAGTCAAATGCAAATGAAAAGTGCATTGTGCAGTCCATTTGGCGTGAATAGTGAAAAACCGCATTTCATAATTATCTTGTGCCAGGAATCCAGTAAGCCATGAAACGCTGCCCAGGCGTCTGGACCTGACTGAAACATTTGGACTTCATTAATGAGAAGGAGAAGGTGGATGTGGGGTGCAGTGAATGAGAACAGCTGAGAAAAACACATAAAATTGTTGCTTTGCTCTCTTTCTTGGCTTATTCCATTGATTAGCTATTCTTTTGTTAACTACAAAGGAGCGTGATTAGCCAATGTGATTGACTACACAATGATTGTTCACACAGGAACTTTCTGGAATTTTCTAACTATCTTAAGATGAATGCATGAATTGTAAGTTGCTTAGAGGGTCTGCTAAATGACTCAAATGAATCCGCTGCAGAAGAAATAACCTTCCCTCAATAATAGCATCAAACAGATGTAGCCCTTTGTAACAACCAAATGGTTTTGCTGTAATACTCGAGAACCTCCTAGAATTGATCATATTAGTCAGAACCACAGGTCTCCAGTGGCTATCCGGATGCCAAGGAACCAGTCTGAGCAGCATTACCTGATTGATGGGCGGTAAGGTAAGTCGATAAAGGAGTGCGCGAAGACGTTTTGAAAACCAAATACAAATTTCAATGTGGGTGATAACAGTATTTACGCTTTCCCAGTCAGGAGCTAAAACACAGACAGACATGTATAAGGAGGAGTTCAATAGATGTTGACAGTGCCAAGTTCAGGAGTTCTGGGATAGATAGAATAGGATAGTTCCATCAGCCAGGGTGCAAAACACACGTTACACTGGTCTACTGTATCACTAGGGCTAGGATAATACGGTTATTATTCCACTGTTTTTACACCGTTACTCGAACCTTCCAATTCACAAACGTTGTGGGATGGATAACATCTCAACAACAGAACAAACGCAAAGAAATGCAGGTACACAACCAAACAATAACAAACACACACTTCCCGTGCGTCCATAGCTGTGTGAAAGGTTGCTGCCCGACATAGAAATGACAGCGAAGTGCCACATTTTGACACGTGGCGTTGCAACTCTGAAATGATGTGATGAATAATGCAACCCCACACTGAGAGTTAAACCGCGCTCCCCAGTCAGAGGGCAGAAACCACTTAAGGGCGCAACATGTAACACATCAAAAAGGATCGGAAAAGTGATATTAAGAGTTTTCCCAGTTGCAGCTGAATTGCAGTTGGATTTCAGACTCCAACCCACAGGTGCTGTAACTGCTAGATGGATTCACAAAATATATCTCTCGCATATTAAGTTGCAGTCTGCCAGTGGTTTGTTTGGGGGGAAACTGCACATATTTTCCAAACAGAGGGTGAGAGTTGGAAAAACAGACTCTCAAACCACTTAAAAATACACATATACAGATGAGCGTACACACACACGCACAGGCATACGCACACACACTTTACTCCGACATAGTATACATCAGAAAATTCCAGTCATGGTTGCTATGACAATGCTTACACCACAAATGTTCTCCTCTGCAGCTTATCGTGGCCCCCAGCCCCCTTGGGAAAAGTGTTTTTAACTTTAAGCCTGGGAACATAACAGTGGAAGAGCATAAGCCTCAACTGATTGATCAACTCTGATTGCCCAATTTGTGTTCCAAAGCTACACCGGAGAGCCTGGTATACAGTTAAACATTCCAGATGTTAATATTCCCAATTATTTCAAAAAGCAATTTGGAAATGACGTAATACTCAATGATGAAAGTATGAAAAGGTCATGTGTTCGAGCTTTTGTTGGCATATGTATTGAGAGAAAACCAGAACTCTCATTGACGTGAATAGGAGCTCTTACAGTGTATTACAGATCGTTAATCCTTCTCTTTTGAACTTACATGAATTAAGACAAAGGTAATCTCGTGCCACAAGGTTCTCTCTGTTCTCTGTGATGACACCCCTTGGTGTGTCTATACAGAATAAAGATAGCTGGCAATGCAACAACAAATGGCATCAAGACAGGTTATTTTCAAAATACAAAATCTCTCCCCAGCACAGCAGGAAATGCTATCAGCTATTTATAGCCTCAAACGTGCAATTTTTCAGCCGGCACTCAAGGGAGGGCACAAAGTCCCAATTAACTCACCGGAAACTCACCAAGGCAAACAGTGAGATTACTAATGATAAGGCAGATGCTCAAATACAAGCTAGAATATTTTATTTTATCTCAAAAGGCAGCAAGTACCACAGCCTCACAGATGTGTCGTACAACAAAGGTGTTTGGCCTTAATATTATTAATCTCCTAAACAATAGCAGTCACAACAAATGATCGTTGTTTAGTAGACTATGCGTAAATGGCAGCGGGGAGGAAATTGGACCGTTTTTAAGTGGATAATGTGGAAAATTGAGAATTCTTTGTGACCTTTTAGAGTGGGATAAATGTTAATGAACAGCATTTAAGCCACTTCATTCGGGATATTGCAGATTTGATCATTTCTTTACAGCTCGGTCATTTTGTTAAATGCAGGTGTTTCGTTGCTTTTGGAACATTGAAAGAGTAGGCCTAATTCTACATAGGACATAGAGTGGCAGTTGCCCCGAACACAGATTAAGCTTAGTTCTGGACTAAAAATCTGTGTCCAGGAAACCAACCCAAAGAGTGCTGTGTGCATCTTGAGTATTTCTTGACATGCAGTGAAAAGTACAGTAGACTGGCTGTGTGATCTGTTAATCGGTGTCAAATAGTTAGAACGTGTTGATAAAACCATTAACATCATTACACTGAACCCATCTACACTACAACCAGCTACCAAGTACACAAATAAAAAGCTGCTATGTTAATTGGAATTAAGGATGGAAGATCCCTTTTTAAATCACCAATAAAGAAGAAACAAATAATATTTTGTCTTTCACATCGTGTTTACGTTACCTAGTAATTGTTAGATAAACATAATTGCTGTATAATCATTTACTCTAGAGATCCATCTTTAATCTTTCTCTTTCCACCTGACGGTGGAGCAGAGTTGTTTCTCAAGGATGGATAAAAAGGATTATAGAAGAAAATAACAAATAAACCATTTTGTTATTTATAAAAATGGAGATGGAATTTTCCATCACACGAGCAGTGTTTTAACGTGCCAGCTGTAGAAGACCTCTGACGAATGAGCAGAAAACCATGACTGTATAAAAACCAAGACTTGGCTTGAGGGAGAAAGGACTTACTGTTAGTGGCTCGAGAAGTAAAACCAAATCCTAAAAGAGAACTTTGTAGTTTCCTGCGTAATCCACCAAAGAAGTGAACGCCTTCCCAAAATAATTCTGTGGATCTGGCCAAATCAAATTTGAAGACATACAAAGCCCTTGAGCACTGACTGTTACTTGTAAAGAGAAGTAGCATGTTTTGCCAAGGGGCATATCTGCAAGTCTCCATCAAAACCTCTGTGAGGAAGCCAAAACCAATCATATTTGACCATTCAAGTGCTTACTGGTACATTTTTGTAACATGAGTTTTTATCAAATCAAAGACAAGGATAATAGTAAAGAAAAGGTTCCACAACGACTCCTTAGGAAAATATATCCCAAACATTTATGGTCGGGAGTAACGACATGTCTATGTTATCAGACGAAGCCATGAGAGACTCCATAAGTAAATAAATCATTCAATTATGGATGTTGTGACATCAGCAATATAAAGTAAACAACAGCATTCTCCACCCCTCAGCAGTATTTCTGCAACTATTTACCTCGGTTGGTTTAAAAACAGCTCCCTTTGACTCTGTACTAGACCAATTACAACCATGCGTTTCAACGTTTTCTTTAAAACGGCCAATTGATTTTTGGGTAACACTACATTGAAGCATACTTTATAAAGGGTTTATAAAGGGATTGTAAGTAGCTTATGGACGGTTCATTAATAATTTATGGTTAATAATAAGCAGTTATCACTAATATTAGTCTCACAATTTGTCAATCAAAATCTCAACGAGTATAGCTGTTTATTATATTACCTATAAACATATAATACAGTCAATAAACCACTTACAAACCCTTTACAAAGCATATCTTGATGATGTCAAATGTTACCTGGTTTGAATCATTTCACTTTGAGAAAATATGATTCCGCTTGCTTCCCTTGATCTAAGCATATCTTTGAACAAAACCACGTGGTTTGTCAAGCACCATAACAATAAGGGTTCTCTTTCATTTATCAGAATGTTCATAATTTTTTACAAAAGACCAACTCCCATGCACTTTATGCGGGGGATCTTGGTCTTTGTAGTCCTCCGGGTTGCCTTCTGAGTCATCAACAGTGAGTGGAGGCCCCTATAGGCTGGCTCCTTGTGTACACACGCATGGACTCACACACGCACTCACCCATGCACCGATACACCCCGGGCCCTGGAGAGCTAGCATTAGTCACTCCACATAAAAGCGTCCAGTCACTCCAAAGCAGGAGAGCACAGAGAGCGAGTGGGAGACTAGGTCTACTTGGTCTCCATTTATGGCAGCCATTTTGGCTCCACCTGGACGAAAGATGCCACTGCTTTGATTTTGGGAATACAGGCTTACGTTTATATAAGCTGATCAATACAGAGGGAGGCTCTGATCACGTATCACGGCTCATCCAGGGTTGATGGTTTCAACGTCCATTGGGATTGGCCTTGATTAGTCATGAGTGAAAAATGACTATGCTTGATTACATATATCCCTGACTAGGAACATGATCATGTTGCTCATTGCATTTCATTACACATGGTATCCAACGTAAAACGTGTGCTGGTTACCGTAATCGAATTATAAACCATGATTTTACGTTGGATGAAATCATGGGAAAACAAACTAATTAAGTGGTTTACCTTCTTCACATACATTGTCATTTCGTGGTTGGATCACACAAATAACCTGGTTGCATTATCTAGGTCTAGGATCTATTTTTGAAGCAACCCACATTTGTAATGTGTAACATTTACACTTTAGGCCTTCATTATATCAACTGCTATTCAAAACTCCATCTACTTCACCTTTTTACCTTGTTACTTTACCTGATTGTTCGACATTGCGCAATCAATCTTGCATATGAACACTACATGAAAAGTTTACACTGTACAGCTCATGTGACGTTGTTTGTTAGGTGTTTACGACAACCAGCGAGGCCCTGCTTACTCGTCCCTTACTTATCTCAACGCTCCGTTCAAGACTCCCAAAGCTGATGACACATCTGGAGCCACTAAAGTTTACCAGCAGGCCACTAGCCTCCCAGCCAGCAGCCCGCATCGTCAGGAAGAAAAAGTTTGATGGTTGAGCAGCTGTTGCATTGCATTAAATCTCGAGCTTGTTAATATACTACCACTGCATCTCTGCAGGGCCTTCGCTTGCACCCCTAGGGACAACCAAGTCTGAGTAAGACTCCATGTGACAACTCTGGGAAGTGCTTACCTGTCCAGCAGTGTGCTAGGATTTAATTTCCTACTGCCCCAGTTTACATGTGTGACTCCAAACTTGAGTCTATTCTAAGGACAATATACACACTTCCTAGCTACGCTCATTAAGACTACAAAGACTCATAAAGACAAAGACTTGGTAGCATTGTTGTGCAAATTTATGTCACCTTACCATAAGTCATGCTTTTTCATTACTCTGTAATAAGAGTGTAACTACTGTCCTTACACCGTAACATCACGCAACAACCGTTGTCTCCATGAGTCAGGAAACCCTGAAACCCTACACTAAAGCATATGTGTAACTAGCAACATTATCTACACATCTAGAATGAGGTAACATAATCGACTCCTGCGCGCACCGTCCGATTAATTCAGCTCATTGGAAAGATCCGTGGTGAGATTTTGTGTTGTTAACAAAGACTCAGGTTGCTATCTTTCAATGAAGGCATATTATGTAACTTCAACATTGAAACCCCAAGGGGGGGTTTCATTTACACAGAGGTTAGTCTCCTTAAGCGCCCACGTGTACATTAGTCAATCTCTTCCGCAATTGAGAACTACAGTAGGATTGTTTCCATACAGATCAGCCTTTCAGTTTCCATGCACACACAATATTTGTGTAACTTAGAATTGCAATGCAATACGACATAACATAGTCTATAAATATGTCAGAGGGAGGCCCAGACATACTGCACATGTCCAAAGAGTCCTCTGTAGCTCAGCTGGTAGAGCATGATGTTTGCAACGACAGGATAGTGGGTTTGATTCCTGGTACCGTAAAATGTATGCACAAATTAAAGTATTCAGACCCCTCTGAATTATTTTATTGTGTTACAAACTGCGATTAAAATGGATTAAAATATACTTTTTTTTGTCAAGAATATACACAAAATACTCTAATGTCAAATAACTCAAAATAGTTGTTGCATACAGTAAGAATTCAGCCCCTTTGTTTAGGCAAGCCTGAATTACTTCAGGATTTAAAAAAAACTAAATCCATTTTAATCCTACTTTGTAACACAATGAAATCCAAGGGGTCTGAATACTTTTGCAAGGCACTGTAAGTTGCTTTGGATAAAAGCATCTGCTAAATGGCATATATTATACTGTATATCATAAACTATACTAGAGAAGGCTCCAAACAGAAATGTACTGTTTTTGCATCAGAGCAAAGTTTGCACCTATTATTCTCCCAAGGGAATAAAACATAAGGGAGAGACAACTTTGTGCTAAGTGAACTGTTTTTATCTTTTCGATCAGATCTGACCCACTATGTAGATTCACAGAGTATTCCACACATACAGTACGTAGCTTCAGTCAGACTGGTTGTATATACAGCCTCAATGGGAAAATGCACTAGACCAAATACAGTGTACACAAATTGACTTGCCAGGGTCACCAAAGGTCACCTATAGCAACAGCCATCCACATCTTTGAATTGATGCCTGGAGATGAAGAAACCCCATGCAAATCTGAAAATGTTACACTAATTTATCCTACTCTTCATATGAGGTGAGTGTATGGTAACAATTGACACTGCAAAGACCGTCACGCACATGAAATCAGAGGTCAAACACACTCATAATAATGCAAACTTATGACGCCTGACTTAACATTGGCATGTGATGCCCCAACCTCTTTTTAACCAAGCTTGATGGCAAGCAGTAGGCGTAGCTGACACAGGCTTAAGTAAAAATGTTTTAAGTTCAAATTGAAGGCATTGATGCCATGCTGGGGAAACGGCAAGCAGATGCTGAGTAACCTTTTTGATGAGTCTGAATGTACTGTTTCAAAAGAACAGTGAATGCCAGTTAATGTTTTTGTCTGACAGGCAGTGACAGGTTTTCTGGGTAAAGACCCAGAGCTCTGAGTGCAAAGAGTATACAAATATTGCTTTGTACAACTCAGTATTAAATATTTAATTATTATATTAGGCAGAATGTCAGGGCCCCAAAAACATCAATGCTGTCAAACATCAAGAGTGTGTGTTTGTGTGTGTGTGTATTGGGGCTGTACAACCAAGTAGTTTCGGGTGACTAATTAAATGAATGCAATCAGCAGGCTAGTAGTGGCCTGTGAAGCACATTATCGTTTGTTTTGATATAGTTGGCCTAGTCTATTCATATTTAATGGGATTACTACCGTCAATGAAAAAAGTGCGTGAAGTTATCCCTTTATGTACGCGCATATGCTACTTTTTATAATGTTGCATTATTGAATGTAGTTCAAAATGTATGTATATCCTACTATAAAATGTGGGTGTAGTATGGCAGTACTTGCTTGACCTGATTCAAAAACATTCAGCAAGCAACCAAGTCTTTCATCAATTCATTTGGAACGTCTCCAAATGGTTCCAAAGTGCGTCACATAAAGTGTGCGTAACATCAGTGTGTGTGTCATGCTCATATACAGAAAACCCCATCACAAAAATGTGTATCTGTGAACGGTGATTGTATTTAAAAGGTGAACATACCTTGAAAATAACCGCCTGCTGGAGATCTTGGTGCTTTCTGGGATGACCAACAGACCTTCCTTTCTTTCTTATATTAGAGAACCGTGCACTAGGTCCAGCGAACAAGAGATACAGTTCACAAACCCAAAGTTTCCATGATGACAGTCGTTTGTTTCCCATGTTGGTTTCAGTCAACGTCCGTGTAAAGGGATATTGTCAGTTAGTTTGAGGTGGTTTTAAAGGGACGGGGTTGTAGTCGCGCAAGATATCCGTGCAGGACCTCCCGTGACAGCCCGTGTGGAGCAATTTCTCATGTCAGTCTACAGAGTATCTATTGTAATTCTTGTGCTTCACCTCGGTGGTTGGTCAATAAAAGGCTTTATTTAGGCCTAAGCGTTGCAGAGAATGTTGTTTGCCAAGCGGCTCACTTGTTGACCGCAGTGTGCTGCCGAAATAGGTATCATGCTCATTTACTCAAGAATCTCACACATGATTTAGCTATTTCAATGTTTCCGATCGATATTGAATGTTGTGTGTACACAGATGGGTTAGACCTACACTGTAACACAATACAAATTGATTATTGTTCATAATAAAATAAAATATCTCAATACTCTTTAGTCAAACGAAGGGTGTATAGGTTGCCATATGGCCTACAGTTTCTGTCTCTCAACATAACTTCCAAGTCTATCTCTCTTGAAAGTCAGCGACTCAAACAAGCTTTTACAATAGTGCAAACTAGGCCTACTATAAACGTTGCCTTTATCGCATAACAGCAAAACGACATCTATATCTCCCCTTCCATTATTGACAAATGAAACTCATAAAGTGCGTATGCATAGCCTGTCTATTCAATATTTTCGATTTCATTTGTAGGATTACGAGGCCCAGATAGGTAGCCTATATCTGATATCATCGGATTACATTGGTGATAATAGTTATAAAGCTTTTGATTTGGACGTATATTTTCCCGTAGGCCTATATTCCTCTAACATGGCAAAATAAAACCCCATATTTGAACTTCCCAAAATCTAGCTAAATATAAAGTATGTGTGCGTCTGTCTGTCTGTGTGCGTGTGTGTGTGCGTGTATGCGCGCGCAAGTGCGCACTTGTGTGAGTCTGACCACCTATGTGTGTGTGATTTGACAGCATATCTTTCTTCACGGGAATAATATTTGTTTTTGTCATCACACATCAGTCTGTTGTGACTTTGAACATGTACTGTTTTTCCTGCCAATGTCTGTCCCATTTCCTTTACTCGGGCTTTTGTCCACCCCACACAGCGACTCCGTTACCCCCTCTTCCATCTCCATGTACTCGGCTTTATCACCCAGCGAAGAGCCTGAGGGTGAACCTTTAATTTTTTTTAGAAAGTTGGGGAAATAGGGGCAGGCAGGTGGTGGGGTTTCAACAACCGGTGGCGAGTCTGCTTCATTATCAGTCTCCCTGTGGTAGAAGTAATTGAAGTTGGATACAATGACCGGCACTGGAAGAGCTATGGTTAACACACCCGCTATGGCACAGAGCGAGCCAACTATCTTCCCACCGACAGTTATTGGTTTCATGTCTCCATATCCGACCGTGGTCATAGTGACGACAGCCCACCAAAAAGCGTCGGGAATACTTGTGAATTGAGACGCGGGTTCGTCTGCCTCGGCGAAGTACACTGCACTTGAGAACAAAATGACACCAATAACGAGGAAGAAAATCAGAAGCGCTAGTTCCCTCATACTGGCGCGGAGGGTATGTCCGAGGATCTGCAGTCCTTTGGAGTGCCTGGAGAGTTTAAATATGCGAAAGACTCTGACAAGGCGGATTATTCTCAAGATTGCAAAACTCATTGCCTGGTCCCCTTTGCCTTGCTGTTGAGCAAGATCTGTGCCGAGAGTGATGAAATAAGGCAAAATGGATACAATGTCTATAGTATTCATAATGTTTTTAAAGAAATCCGTTTTACTTGGACTTGCAAAGAAGCGCACAATAATCTCAAATGAAAACCAAATAATGCATACCGTCTCCACAATGAAAAATGGGTCGTTAAAAGGGGTCTGTCCATGGGGTTCTGTCGAATTATCTCGTGGTTTAAGGTATTCTTTTTCGTCCCTGAACTCTGGCAACGTTTCCATACAGAAAATGACTATTGATATAACAATGACTAAAACGGACACGACTGCAATCCCTCTCGCAGGTTGTGAGCTCTCTGGGTATTCAAAAAGAAGCCAAACTTGGCGTTTGAACTCGTCCTCTGGTAAGGGTTTCTCTTCCTCTTTGACAAAACCCTCATCCTCCCGAAACTTCAGCATTGCCTCCTCCCCAAGTTCATAGAATTTCACTTCCTCAGAGAAGATGTCAAAAGGTACATTTTGCGGTCTCTTCAATCTCCCCCCCGACTGGTAATAATAAAGAATGGCATCGAAGCTTGGTCGGTTCCTGTCAAAAAAATATTCGTTCCTTAGAGGGTCGAAGTACCTGATTCGTTTGTCCGGGTCTCCCAAAAGAGTGTCAGGAAACTGTGTGAGAGTCTTAAGTTGAGTTTCAAACTTTAGTCCGGACACATTAATAACAACTCTTTCACAGCACCCATACTCACTGTAAACATGTTCGTATCCTGATTGGGGACGTCTATCTGTGAGTGAGACAGTCTCTTCATCATCCATATTACAGAGAAAACTGGAACTCTTGCTTCCCCCGTCCTCCTCTTCTCCGCCTTCCGCCTCGTCCTCCTCTATCATATCCTCCTCGGTTCCAAGTAGCGCCAACTCCGAGTGGCGCAAGTCCCCACCGAGAGTCTGGCGACTCCTTCTCCAACGTCCTACTCCGCGTTGCTTTTTCCTTTCTCTGAGAACCTGCTGCTCAGACTCATGGTGGTGCTGCTGTGGCTGTTGCGAGGAGGAGGGGCGCGAGACGGTACTGCCGCTACTGTTGTTGGCATTTGATGAGGAGGCGGTGCGAGACTGATGCTGCTGGTGGTTGTTAAGGAGATGGCCAGAGGACTCCCCTCCCTCTCCAATTGCTGCACCTTCAGCAGCGGCTGTTGCCTGTTGTACCTGTCTCTCCCTTTCGTGCTCCCTTTCCCGTGCGCGAGCATACCCGTAAGGCAGTCGAGTTTTGCATCCATTATCTGAACCTATCATGGCAAACTCCATTTTGAGGAGGGTGTAAATTCAGTTCCCAGTGAATGATGTGATCCCTTTAGCGACTCGTGTAGGCCAATGGAAAGTAACAAGTTGTAGCAAAGGGCGCACAGGTTGGTTGATCCTGCTTTGACAGATAGCAGGCACCTGTTATTCAGTGAGGCGTAGGTGAGTTAAGAATGCGTAATTAAAGGTCCATTTTTGAACACAGTTCACGTTGTCGTTGACATAAAACACCTTACTATATTTTTGTAAAAACGAACTCATATTTTATGACATCATTATTACAGCCAAGAAAATATAGGCTGTGAATGTGTAGGCCTTAAATTATTTTCAAATGTACAGCCTATTAAATCACCAGTTATTGGACAATATATTCACAAAACCACCTCATGTGTCCCTCAGGTGGTTAACTCCAGTGTGAGTACTTGCAGAAATACGGCATTTTTGCATTTTCGTGGTCCCTCCTGGTTGCCATTTTAGGTGATGAGAAACCCGGTCCTTTAATCCTGTACACCTTCAGTGATTCTGAATGACTTTATTCTGCTGACGTCTTCAGCAGCTGCAAGGGAGAAAGAGCAGTTCGATTAGACAACCTACAAATGTATGTATTCAAATGCATGTCCCGTGTTTGGGCGATGCATGCACTAAAGCCTACGCATCACCAACTTAAGACCAGCAAAACACGACAAGTCTAATAATACTAATAATTATAATGACAATATTTACAACACGAATTAATCATTAATCGTAATAATAACAATAACTAGCATGGCAACAGGAGACAGACAACGCATGATAACTGCAACATTAGTCTGTGTAGTTAATCATAAACATTCCTTCAATTACGCACGAAATTGTGTTCACTCTGTTAAAAAAAATACCCCACCTTCATTCATTTAGACATTCTCCTTACATTTGATAAAGGCCGAACGAAATCGTTTCAGCACCTTACAAAATGTGCTGTAGGTGAGGATGCAATTCCTTGGTTTGCCCAATTTCGCATCTTGTTTTGGGAATATTACAATCCCTCGACGTATCCAACCGGCGAACATATCACCTATGCATCTGTGTTCGATTGCACTCGGTGGATGACACTTTTTTTGACGCGTCTCGACGTTGTCTTGTCTCAATTCAACAGGATCTATCTATTGAGTATCACCCCCATTCCCGAAAAAAGATCCACCGCTGCATCAGTGCTGGGAGCGAAACAATATAAAACGCAGGTCTTAGCGAGTATCAATAGCTCAGCCTATTCAAAGAAGCTGCGTCGGAGAGAGAACAAATTAAAGTTTATGTTCATATGTGAAATAACCCACGGTTAAGTTAGCGCATCACACATCTGTCCGTTGCCTCTACCTCCCCTATTTCCCATTGTGCGTGTTATTGAGGAGTTGTGCCTCGTCCAAATCGAGCATGTGCCGCAGCGCATGCAGAGCTCGATCATCCCCCAGTGGATAGAGCGGGTCACTACGCACCTCAGCCACCACCACTTCTAATACTGGGATAGTCAAATGCAACTGTTGTCACCTATCAAAGGTAACCCTCCAAAGTGCCATTGATATAATTTGACCGTCTACTATGCAACCAGATCGAAAGACACATGGGGCACATGCATCCTGCACCTGATGAGCACCTCATCTAATAACATCTCGAAGCGAATGCAAAACAAAAATATATATAAAACATGCACATCAAATGATTAAAAAATGGATAGCAAATCTGTGTCTCTAGTCAGCTTCAGACAGAAGTGGAGACAGTTTTTGATCTGTCTTCAAAGTATTGACCTAATGGACTAGTTGCAATTAACTTATGCCTACATTTACAGAATTCCATCATCAAATAGCATAGTATAAGAATAGATATTTTATTGTTCATTTGGTTAGAACGGAAATGTCTGCCTTTTTCCCAACACACCCAGAAACATGCTAGAGAGACAAGTGGTCAGCCTTCGTACAGTGCGCCTGGATGGAGAGCAAATGTTGTGCCACCAACCTCTAAGGCCAAAGTCAGCCTGATGTTATGGTAGCTGTATACTGATATTCTAATGCACTATTATTTATATATATATATATACACAGTGCCTTCTGAAAATATTCAAACCCCTTGACTTTTTCCACATTTTGTTGCATTACAGCCTTGTTCTAAAATGGATTAAATAAATAACAATCCTCAACAATCTACACACAATACCCCAAAACGACAAAGCGAAAACAAGTTTAGACATTTTTGCAAATTAATTAAAGATAAAAACAAAAATACCTTATTTACATAAGTATTCAGACCCTTTGCTATGAGACTCGAAATTGAGCTGAGGTGCATCCTGTTTCCATTGATCGTCCTTGAGATGTTTCTACAACTTGATTGGCGACCACCTGTGGTAAACTCAATTGATTGGGCATGATTTGGAAAGGCACACACCTGTCTCTATGAGGTCCCACAGTTGACAGTGCATGTCAGAGCAAAAACCAAGCCATGAGGTCAAAGGAGAGAGCCGAGACAGGATTGTGTCGAGGCACAGATCTGGGGAAGGGTACCAAAACATTTCTGCAGCATTGAATGTCCCCAAGAACACAGTGGCCTCCATCGTTCTTAAATGGAAGAAGTTTGGAACCACCAAGACTCTTCCTAAAGCTGGCTGTCCAGCCAAACTGAGAAATCAAGGGAGAAGGGCATTGGTCAGGGAGGTGACCAAGAACCCGATGGTCACGCTGACAGAGCTTCAGAGTTCCTTTGTGGAGATGGGAGATCCTTCCAGAAGGACAACCAACTCTGCAGCACTCCACCAAGCAGGCCTTTATAGTAGAGTGGCCAGACAGAAGCCACTCCTCAGTAAAGGGCACATGACAGCCCACTTGGAGTTTGCCAAAAGGCACCTAAAGGACTCAGACCATGAGAAACAAGATTCTCTGGTCTGATGAAACCAAGATTGAACTCTTTAGCTTGAATATCAAGCCTCATGTGTGGAGGCAACCTGGCACCATCCTACGGTGAAGCATGGTGGCGGCAGCATCATGCTGTGGGGATAGTTTTCAGCGGCAGGGACTGGGAGACCAGTCAGGATTGAGGGAAAGGTGAACGGAGCAAGGTACTGAGAGATCCTTGATGAAACCTGCTCCAGAGCACTCAGGACCTCAGACTGGGGCGAAGGTTCACCTTCCAACAGGACAACAACCCTAAGCACACAGCCAAGACAATGCAGGAGTAGCTTTGGGACAAGTCTCTGAATGTCCTTGAGTGTCCAAGTCAGAGCCCGAACCTGAACCCGCTCTAACATCTCTGGAGAGACCTGAAATTAGCTGTGCAGCGACGCTCCCCATCCAACCTCACACAGCTTGAGAGGACCTGTAGAGAAGAATGGGAGAAAATCCACAAATGGGGTATTGTGTGTAGGTTGAGGAGAGAAAAAACAACATTTAATACATTTTAGATTAAGGCTGTAACGTAACAAAATGCGGAAAAAGTCAAGGAGCCTGAATACTTTCCCCGGTGGGCCTGGCACCTACTACCCCGTTCAAAGGCACTTAATAATTTTGTCTTGTCCATTCACCCTCTGAATGGCACACATACACAATCCATGTCTCAATTGTCTCAAGGCTTAAAAATCATTATTTAACCTGTCTCCTTCCCTTCATCTACACTGATTGAAGTGGATTTAACAGGTGACATCAATAAGGGATCACAGATTCACCTGGATTCTCCTGGTCAGTCTATGTCATGGAAAGAGCTGGTGTTCTTAATGTTTTGTACACTCAGTGTGTATGTGCTTAAATACACTCACTGGCCAGTTTATTGGGTACACCCATCTAGCACCGGGTCGGACCCCCCTTTGCCTCCAGAAGAGCCTGATTTCTTTGGGGCATGGAAACATTGCTCAATTGGTATCAAGGGACCTAACGTGTGCCAGGAAAACATTCCCCACATCATTCCACCACAGCCACCAGCCTGTACCATTGACACCAGGCAGGATGAGGTTATGGACTCATGCTGCGTACACCAAAATCCTAACTCTGCCATCAGCATGACGCAACAGGAACCGGGATTCGTCGGAGCAGGTGATATTTTCCCACTTTTCAATTGTCCAGTGTTGGTGATTACGTGCACACTGGAGCCGCTTCTTCTTGTTTTTAGCTGATACACTCTTAGAAAAAAAAGGGTTCCAGAAGGGTTCTTCGGCTGTCCCCATAGGAGAACCCATTTTGGTTCCAGGTAGAACTCTCTGGGGAAAGGGTTCAACATGGAACCCAATAGGGTTCTATCTGGATCCAAAAGGGTTCTACCTGGAACCAAAAATGGTTCTTCAAAGGGTTCTCCTATGGGGACAGCGGAAGAACCCTTTTAGGTTCTAGATAGTACATTTTTTTCTTAGAGTGTAGGAGTGGAACCCGTTTTGGTCGTCTGCTGCAATAGCCCATTTGTGACAAGGACCAACTAGTTGTGAGTTCGAAGAGCCCATTCTGCACCCCGCTTTTGTTCTGCGCCATTATTTGCCATTTTCCTTCTACCTCTCTTCAACGAGCTGTTTTCGCCCACAGAACTGCCACTGACTGGATGTTTTTTGTTTGTAAATTCCTAAGTCCACCACCGCTCGTTGGATCTACAGGTAGAGGGTAACATGTCTCAGGATCTCAAATCGAGGGTAATATTTCTCAGAGGATAACATGACTCATTAGTAATGAGAATAACATAACATGTCTCATTAGAGGATAACATAATAACACGTGTCATTAGTAACGAGGATAACATGTCTCAGACAGTAACATGTCTCATCAGCGGAGTTTGATGGTATGAGGTTATTATGTATGTGGAAATATGAAAGGAGAAAGTACTATTCCCGAATATGCTGTTACCAGAGATAAAGTAACATATGAAGAGTATAATGGGTTCCTAGAGATTTGATTAAGTAACAAAAGAAAAATATATATAATATACAACTTGCACACATACAAGTAGACGTCCGTAAGTGGTGTAAAAGGTATTAAGATAAATTAATAGTATAATGGGTTACTAGATTATGATTTTTTTTACATCAAGTTTTTATTATTTCAAGTCATAGGATTCATACAATACATTTAAACATATATTTTTTAACCCCACCGGCAATCTGATGGCATGTAAAATAAATCATGAGATAAAACCAATAATATTACTTAGTAAATCTGTTGAACAGTCATCATATAGCCTCAGAGATAGTGTAAAATTAATGATACACATTCATGGATGTTAAGGCCCATTGGTTAAGGGTTCAGAAATGTCCGCTCCTGCTTTTTTCAATGTGTCCAGAGTGGACACCGTGGCCCTATGGATTCTTGTCATGGAGAGTTCCATAAGTACAATTTCCTTAAATGTGAGCTGTGCCACCAGATACTCTGGGTTCGAGCCCAGGCTCTGTCTCAGCCGGCCTCGACCGGCAGGTCCATGGGGCGATGCACAATTGGCCTAGCGTCATCCAGGTTAGGGAGGGTTTGGCTGGTAGGGATATCCTTGTCTCATCGCGCACTAGCGACTCCTGTGGCGGGCCGGGCGCAGTGCAGGCTGACCAAGGTCGCTAGGGGCACGGTGTTTCCTCCGACACATTGGTGCGGCATGACTCTCGACCTTCATCTCTCCCGAGCCCGTACGTAGTAACTACTAAAAACAATTGGATACTATGAAATTGGGGCGATAATTTTTTATTATTTTTAAAACTGTAAGCAGCCATTGTTGCAATGGTAACTGATGAGGTGGAATAAACCATTTTTTTAATATATATTTTTAATTTTACCCACTTTTTCTCCCCGATTTCCAGGTATCCAATTGTTAGTAATTACTATCTTGTCTCATTCAATTCCAGTGGGTGAGAAGTTTACAGTTGACTGTGCCTTTAAACAGCTTGGAAAATTACAGAAAATTATGTCATGGCTTTAGAAGCTTCTGATAGGCTAATTGACACAATTTGAGTCAATTGGAGGTGTAACAGGGGATGTATTTCAAGGCCGTACCTTCAAACTCAGTGCCTATTTGCTTGACATCATGGGGAAATCAAAAGAAATCAGCCAAGACCTCAGAATTGTTTGCAGGAGGGGGAATGGTGCACTTCACAAAATATATGGCATCATGAGGGAGGAAAATTAATGTGAATATATTGAAACAATAGTACGCAGGTATAAACACCATGGGACCACGCATTCGACATACCGCTCAGGAAGGAGACGCGTTCTGTCTCCTAGAGATTAATGTACTTTGGTGCGAAAAGTGAAAATCACCCCAAAACAACAGCAAAGGACCTTGTGAAGATGCTGGAGGAAACAGGCACAAAGTGTCTATATCCAAAGTAAAATGAGTCCTATATCGACATAAACTGAAAGGCCTCTCAGCAGGGAAGAAGCCACTGCTCCAAAACCACCGTAAAAAAAGCCAGACTATGGTTTGCAACTGCACATGGGGACAAAGAGCGTACTTTTTGGAGAAATGTCCTCTGGTCTGATGAAACAAAAATAGAACTGTTCGTTAAATAGAACTGACCATCGTTATGTTTGGAGGAAAAAGGGGGAGGCTTGCAAGCCGAAGAATACCATCCCAACTGTGAAGCACGGGGGTGGCAGCATCATGTTGTGGGGGTGCTTTGCTGCAGGAAGGACTGGTGCACTTCACAAAATAGATGGCATCATGAAGTCGGAAAATTATGTCGATATATTGAAGCAACATTTCAAGACATCAGTCAGGAAGTTAAAGCTTGGTCGCAAATGGGTCTTCCAACGCATACTTACAAAGTTGTGGCAAAATGGCTTAAGGACAACAAAGTCAAGGTATTGGAGTGGCCATCACAAAGCTCTGACCTCAAATTCTATAGAACATTTGTGGGCAGAACTGAAAAAGTGTGTGCGAGCATGGAGGCCTACAAACCTGACTCAGTTACACCAGCTCTGTCAGGAGGAATGGGCCAAAATTCACCCAATTTATTGTGGGAAGCTTGTGGAAGGCTACCCGAAACATTTTACCCAAGTTAAACAATTTAAAGGAAATGCTACCAAATACTAATTGAGTGTACGTAAACTTCTGACCCACTGGGAATGTGATGAAATAAATAAAAGCTGAAATAAATCATTCTCTCTACTATTATTCTGACATTTCACATTCTTAAAATAAAGTGGTGATCCTAACTGACCTACAACAGGGAATTTTTACAGGGATTAAATATCAGGAATTGTGAAAAACTGAGCTTAAATGTATTTGGCTAAGGTGTATGTAAACTTCCGACTTCAAATGTACATATGCACACACTGTACATAGATCTTTCTATTTTTCTTTTCTTTTGTGTTATTGACTGTACGTTTGTTTATGTGTCACTCTGTGTTGCTATGCTTTATCTTGGCCATGTCTCAGTTGTAAATGAGAACGTGTTCTCAACTGGCCTACCTGGTTAAATAAAGGTAAAATAAAATAAAAGGTCAGTTAGTTCCAGTATATGTTTTTAGCTCAATTTCTCTCTGTTGAATAGTTGTTTTTAAGAGAGTCTTCCAGGATTTTACAAGGATTTTCCAGTTCACTGATTTTCTGAAACCTTAATTTCTGTAAATTAGAGGATAATTAGAGGATGTGTAGTGTTTCCTCATATGACACCTTTTACAACTAATTATACCATAGTTGAGTCTTCCACAGAGTGGTAATTTATTTTTTAAAATTATTTTAAATTGGATCTAAACTGAAAGATTATGTCAAGAGGTGTGTAGTAAGGTGTTATTAAACCTCAATCTCAGCGCACACGTTTTCATTGGGAAGAATTGAAATGTACAAAGAATGGGATTATGATCAGATAAAATGGCTGGTAATGTTTTTATATGTTCCATGTTACTTGTAATATCAGTAGATGTTAAAACACAGTAAATTCTCGAGAAATTCTTAAATCTAGCAGAAAAGGCATGTATAGTCCTTAGTTGTGGGATAATAAAATCTCCAGCAGTTGATCAGGCCCTGAAGACAGGATATGCATATAATTTTCTTACCATTGGAAAGAAAACACTTTGAAGTTTGTATGTTAAAATAATGTAGGAGACTATAACACAATAGTTATGGTAGGAGAAAATCCAAAGAAAAAAAAAAAGGATTTTTTATTTTTTGAGAGCCCATGCTCTTACAATGGAAATTTCAGAAAATAATGAATTCTAGCTCCCAGGATGTAATTCTTATGGCTTCCACAGAGTGTCAGCAGTCTATGTTCAAGGTTTCAGGCTTGTAACTTCCAAAATAAGTAAGAAATATGAGATTTAGTACAGGGACACACTCTTGGAAATTAGTGTTAGTGCGCGCGATGAAGACATGATGCACCTGCTAATATCGGTTTCCTATTTAACATACTTCTTTCTGTATGAAATATTATAGTTTGATTACATTTTAGGGTATCTGAGGAGTCAATAGAAACATATTTTGACTTGTTTTAAAGTTTAGCGGTAGATGTTCGGATTCTTTTCTCTGCATGTTGAACGAGTGAATTACTCAAATCGGTGCCGCCAACTAAACATACTTTTTTTTGGGATATAAAGAAGGATTTAATCTAACAAAGCAACACTACATGTTATAGCTGGGACCCTTTGGATGACAAATCAAATAAATATTTTCAAAAAGTAAGTGAATATTTAATCGCTATTTGTGAATTTATGAAACCTGTGCCAGTGGAAAAATATTTTGATGTGGGGCGCCGTCCTCAAACAATCGCATGGCATGTTTTCTCTGTAATAGCTACTGTAAATCAGACAATTCAGTTAGATTAACAAGAAATTAAGCTTTCAGACGATATAAGACACTTACATGTACATAAATGTTTAAAATCCACAATATTTATGATTATTGGTTTGAATTGCGCGCCCTCCAGTTTCACCGGAAGTTGTCCCGCTAGCGGGACCCTAGCAATAAGAAGCTTTTAAAGATCTCAATCTTAAGTGCATTGGAAGCATTCACTTGTGATGAGCTATGAGAAGGTTCAGATCTATATAGCTTAGAATCAATAATGGCATTCATGTTAGTTCCAATATTAAGCGTATATTCCGATAAATTGAGCATGCTTCTGGTTACAGAAGGAATCAAATCTTTGTCAATTGAGTTAGGAGCATAAATAGATACAAATTCTGTTTTCCTTTCATACAGAGTGGAACATGTGTAAGTAAATCTGTCCTATTTATCATTTTCACTTTTTTTCAATTGTAAAGGGTAGATGGTCTTCATGTAGAATAAGCACCCCTTTAGATATAAAGCAGGAAGCAGCTGCCAGTTTGTAGTATTTAAAAAAAAGTCTACCCTCTAAAATATGTATTTTGCAATAGTGCAATGTCAATTTTATTCCTATGTAATACGTCAAGACATTTAAATTTGCTTATTTGGCTCATTAGAACCCCTCAGATTACAGGCAATTATCACTAAACTAGCCATGTGTCACACCCTGACCATAGTTTGCTTTGTATGTTTCTATGTTTTGGTTGGTCAGGGTGTGAGCTGAGTGGGCATTCTATGTTACATGTCTAGTTTGTCTAGTTCTATGTTTGGCCTGATATGGTTCTCAATCAGAGGCAGGTGTTCGTCATTGTCTCTGATTGGGAACCATATTTAGGTAGCCTGTTTGGTGTTGGGTTTTGTGGGTGATTGTCCTTGTTACTGTCTCTGTGTTACTTTGCGCCAGTATTAGGCTGTTTTGGTTTTCGTGTTATGTTTATTGTTTTTGTATTTGATTCGTGTTTACTTTGTTTCATTAAACATGGATCGCAATAGCCACGCCGCATTTTGGTCTGACTCTCCTTCACATACAGAAAACCGTTACATCATGATCCATCTGTGGTGATGTGAATGGCAGTTTGATGGATAAAAGGGGAGAAAAGTAACTTACGACAGCAATAAAGTGACTCTTCAGTTGCCAACTAAATAAATGTCAACCAGATATTCCAGACAAAAAAACAGTACACACCTCCATTGTTGGATAAAATTATATATCAAATTACAAAACCCTTCAGATTGGCATTCCAGCCCAATAATCCTGCAAAATGTATCAAAACAATTGAAACAAAGAAACCCTCCCCTCCCTGACAGGTTAGAACACAACTGTCTGCCCTCTACCCTCAATGTTAGACCAGTGACTGAACGCAGCAGTGTCGATCACTAAAACCCTCCCAATACTCCTGAATGTCTCACTCCATTTCCTAAATATCTTGCATTAACTGACACAATGGAGATATTAGAAAGGCAAGAAATACTCAACTGACTGAATGATTAAGCCTTATTGTAGCACAAACATGGAAAACTAACTTGCTAAATAATTCAGTGGTGACAGTTTCAACAACAGTAGGTTATACTGAACACTACTGAATAGATAATCAGTTAGCTAGCTAACAGTTGGTACTATGACTTGCTTAGCTAGCTGCTAACATTATTAGCTGTAACTTTACTGTCCTAATCATCCAGCTAGCTGGAAAGCTAGTTCACTAGTTAGCTGGCTTGCTGGTGCTCCTTTATCGAAGTTCATAATGATCACAAGTAATTAGATCAGATGTTTCTCAAAACTCCTTGGAGTTGTGAATAAATCCTCTTGACCAGTTCACTTATTCCATAGGTTTCCTGTGTTTGCATGGCCCCGTTGTTGAGTCTTCCTCCTCACAACAGGACCAGCTGCGTGGTGCTCACTGCGGTGCTCGTGGTTGTCCTTGCCCACTGATGCCACAAACTTCTCCTGCGTCTTGTGCTGTGATGAATGACAGGCGCTCTCCCCTGTGTTTTGCTCAGAGCGTTGCTGAATAGACGACGAATGTCCGGAATGTTTGTTCCGGACCACGTTGAAGACTTTGCCACATTGGGAGGTGTGCGTGCTGTAGTCAGGGAAAAAACGTAGTACCTTACCACCATGGTGAATGAGCTCTGCTGCTCTGGCTCCTTGTAGAATGGCTTGGCGGTCATTGTACCGGAGGACCTTCAAGATCAGCGTCCTCGGTCTGTCTGAAGAATTACTAGTCCCAGGTCCTGAGTAGATGAGATGGGCTCTTTCTATCTCAACCTTGTGAGATATGGATGGGATCCATTTAGGGATCATTCTCTGTAGGAATTCGATCGGATCGTCAGTCTTGTCTCCTTTAAATAAATTAATCTTACATTTGAGTGACTTGAATGGTCCTCCATTTCAGCTGCATCTTCTCCAGTTGTGATTTTCCATTTGCTTTCCCTATTTTCACCTTGCAGATTGTCCACCTTAGTAGACAGATTGTCAATTGGTTCACCAACTACTTCTCAAATAGAGTTCAGTGTTCCAAATCGGAGGGCCTGTTGTCCGGACCTCTGGCAGTCTCTATGGGGGTACCACAGGGTTCAATTATCTTTTCTCTGTATATATCAATGATGTCGCTCTTGCTGCGGGTGATTCCTTGATCCACCTCTACACAGACGACACCATTCTGTATACATCTGGCCCTTCTTTGGACACTGTTACCAAACCTCCAAACGAGCTTCAATACCATACAACACTCCTTCCATGGCCTCCAATTGCTCTTAAATGCTAATAAAACTAAATGCATGCTCTTTAACCGATCGCTGCCCGCACCCGCCCGCCTGACTAGCATCACTACTCTGGACGGTTCTGACTTAGAATATGTGGACAACTACAAATACCTAGGTTTCTGGCTATACTGTAAACTCTCCTTCCAGACTCACATCAAGCATCTCCAATCCAAAATGAAATCTAGAACCGGCTTCCTATTTGCAAACAAAGCCTCCTTCACTCATGCTGCCAAACATACCCTTGTAAAACTGACTATCCTACCGATCCTCGACTTCGGCGATGTCATTTACAAAATAGCCTCCAACACTCTACTCAGCAAACTGGATGCAGTCTATCACAGTGCCATCCGTTTTGTCACCAAAGCCCAATATACCACCCACCACTGCAACCTGTATGCTCTCGTCGGCTGGCCCTCGCTGCATATTCTTCGCCAGACCCATCTATAAGTATTTGCTAGGTAAAGCTCCACCTTATCTCAGCTCACTGGCCACCATAACAACACCTATCCGTAGCACGCACTCTAGCAGGTATATCTCACTGGTCATCCCCAATGCCAACACCTACTTTGGCCGCCTTTCCTTCCACTTCTCTGCTGCCAATGACTGGAACGAATTGCAAAAATCGTTGGAGACATATCTCCCTCACTAACTTTAAGGATCAGCTGTCTGAGCAGTTTACCGATCGCTGCAGCTGTACATAGCCCATCTGTAAATAGCCCATCCAACTACCTACCTCATCCCCATATTGTTTTTATTTACTTTTTTGCTCTTTTGCACACCAGTATTTCTACTTGCACATCATCATCTGCACATCTATCACTCCAGTGTTAATTTGCTAAATTGTAGTTACTTCGCTACTATGGCCTATGTATTGCCTTACCTCCTTACTCCATTTGCACACACTGTATATAGATTTTTTTCTATTGTGTTATTGACTGTACATTTGTTTATTCCATGTGTAACTCTGTGTTGTTTTTTGCTGCACTTCTTTGCTTTATCTTGGCCAGGTCGCAGTTGTAAATGAGAACTTGTTCTCAACTGGCCTACCTGGTTAAATAAAGGTGGGGGAAAAAATCCCTTTCATCCTTCGCTCAACGTCGATCGTAAGAGCTTCAACAGTCTCTAAAAAGTCTCTTGATGTTTTCTGTTGAGTGGTTCGACCGCCTCAGCTAACACCCGTTGCAGTATATCCTTGAGAGAGTTCTATTGCTTGGCTAACGCCTCAGAAATCGCACCAGCTATGAAGGCCTCAGTTTCAGTGCTGAGGTCTGTCTTCTGACGCATAACTATGGAGGAAGAAGTCAGAGAAGTGTCGTTTGTCTTGCCTCCTTGGGTAGTCGGCATTGGTAGTCAGTCTTTGTTGTTTGTCGTTTAAGAGTTCCTTATAGAAATAATGTAATAAAATAAATATGAAAAAGGGAATACCTAGTCAGTTGTACAACTGAATGCATTCAACTGAAACATGTCTTCCACATTTAACCCCTCAATGAACCATAAACAATTAATGAACATGCACATGTGGAACAGTCGTTAAGACACTAACAGCTTACAGACGGTAGGCAATTAAGGTAACAGTTATGAAAACTTAGGACACTAAAGAGGCCTTTCTACTCACTCTGAAAAACAGCAAAAGAAAGATGCCCAGGGTCCCTGCTCATTTGCGTGAACGTGCCTTAGGCATGCTGCAAGGAGGCATGTGTGGCCAGAGCAATAAAATGCAATGTCCGTACTGTGAGACGCCAAAGATAGTGCTACAGGGAGACAGGATGGACAGCTGACATGTAGCAATACCTACACAGGATCGGTACATCCGAACATCACACCTGCGGGACAGGTACAGGATGGCAACAACAACTGCCCGAGTTACACCAGGAACGCACAATCCCTCTATCAGTGCTCAAGACTGTCCGCAATAGGCTGAGAGAGGCTGGACTGAGGGCTTGTAGGCCTGGTGTAATCACCAGCAACAACGTCGCCTATGGGCACAAACCCACCGTCGCTGGACCAGACAGGACTGGCAAAAAGTGCTCTTCACTGACGAGTCGCGGTTTTGTCTCAACTGGGGTGATGGTCGGATTTGCATTTATTGTCGAAGGAAGGAGCGTTACACCGAGGCCTGTACTCTGGAGCAGGATCGATTTGGAGGCGGAGGGTCCGTCATGGTCTGGGGCAGTGTGTTACAGCATCATCGGACTGAGCTTGTTGTCTTTGCAGGTAATCTTAACGCTGTGTATTACAGGGAAGACATGCTCCTCCCTCATGTGGTACCCTTCCTGCAGGCTCATCCTGACTTGACCCTCCTGCATGACAGGACTGAATGCAGCAGAGCCTGGCCAGCTAGGGACATGGCTAACTTTCCCTACCATTGCTTCATTGGTAACATAAGCTCCAGATCTCTTTGCTCCAGTGCAAAGTGTACATTTTAGTAACAATTTATTTGACAGTCTGGTAAACAATGTGTTTAGTTATTGTCCATTAAGAGACCTACAGACACTAGCCACCACCCTTCTTGGTTTGGTCCAACCAGTGGTGTAAAGCACTTACGTAAAAGTACTACTTAAGTAGTACTCATTTATATTTTTGACAAGTTTTACTCCACTACATTCCTAATGAAAGTAAGTTTTACTACATACATTTTCCCTGACACCCAAAAGTACTCATTACATGCTTAGCAGGACAGAACCAATTCACAGACTTATAAGGAGACCACCCCTGGTCAACCCTACTGCCTCTGATCTGGCGGATTCACTAAACACAAATGCTTTGTTTCTAAATGATGTCTGAGTGATGGAGTGTACCCCTGGTCCTGGCTATCTGTAAATGAAAAAGAAAACAAGAAAACGGTTTGCTTAATATAAGGAATGTGAAATGATTTATACTTTTACTTTTGATAGATAAGTGTATTTAAAACCAAATACTTCTATACTTTTTCTCAAGTAGCGTTTTGCTGGGTGACTTTCATTTTTACTTGAGTCATTTTCTATTAAGGTGTTAACTTTTACTCAAGTATGACAATTGGATACTTTTCCCAACACTGGATTTATCTTCAAGTGTGAGCATGGTTGGTGAAGGTGTCAGAAATGATAAAATACTAGAGTCACTTACTTAGCATATTCCCCTATAAAAGGATTAATATTAAACTGAATAATGGCTTAGTCAAATGATTGCACTTTCATGAAAATTAACCTATGCCAAATAAGATTCTTTAGAGATAAGCCTCGATTTAGCCATCTTATGCATCGGCAACATATAAAGGCAGCCAATGGTTCAGAAGGAATGCAATAATTATGATACACCACAGAATGGGATTGTCAACCGAGTGCCTTCATTGGTCAAATAGACAGAACCTCTACAAGTGTCGTCACACAACCATCTCTGTTACATATTAATGTATCCAAGGAATATCTATAGTGCGGACAACACTGTTTCGAGTCTGAAATGACAGAGGATTTGGTGTGCTGTCCTCTTTCTGAGAGGGGGCTGACAGGCACCTACGCTATAAGAGATGGAGGCGTTATATGTGTTTCCCATGCGTTGGCAGTGTTACATGTTGTTTCTAGTGGGAGCATTCTGCCTTGTGTTTTGACACACATAGTCTAAAGGTGTGAGCTTGTGTGGGTGAATTGACCTTGAGTTACAGACCTGAGCCTGTCCACGTACCAAAGGAGCTAAACCACTATATTTACACTTAGACAGACAGGTAAGACAAATCTCAGTATTCCAAGGCAACAGAGCTTAAAAGATTTGAGTCCACCCCCGTGCAAGGTATAAGAAAGGTCCTTGTCGGATTAAAGCAATCATATATGGAGCAATACCCTTATGATAATATCTATACGTGCAGAGAATAACATAGCTGGGGCAACCCTTCTTGGTCACTAAATCAAAAGGGAGAACAGATGAGCATGTTGACTTTGCAGACTCTTGTGTTCATTGCTGATTTCATTGACTATCTCTGCCTCTAAATTTCATTCCTTAGTGTGTGTGTGTGTGTGTGTGTGTGTGTGTGTGTGTGTGTGTGTGTGTGTGTGTGTGTGTGTGTGTAACTAGTGTATATCTGAATGGCATGCGTGTTACCCCTGAATATTTATGTTTGACTGTAATTTTTGTATTTGTCATGCTCAAAATAGATGATACAACTTGTGGAGAGGTAGAACTTGATCTGGAAGGGTTCCAATCTTTTCAATGTGACTAAACTGAATAGAAGAAAAATACAGGACAACTGCCATTGATAAATTGATAGTGTAATGTTTATTTGAATTCTAATGGTTTTATATTGTGTGAATGTTAAATTGTTACTGTTGTTGAAAAGTTGAAAGACTTTAATGAGATTTGATTTTGAGATGTACTGTACAAATGTAATCTCTTAATTGTCTCCCCTTTTCACCTTCTAATTTGCTTGGGTACCCTGACTGTAGCGTTTTATAATGCAATAATATAATAATACAATAACAATAATACATTTTTCCTCATTTCAAAAGACTCTGTGTAGCACAGATTATTTGATCAACTAATTGACGATTTAATCTGAACATTTCATGTAATCTAATTCAACATCATTTTGGTGATACATTTGTCCTCCCTTCTTCCCTCCCCTGGATGCCTGCATTGACTTACATCAAATTACTTTTTATAGATGATCTAATCTTGTCCACCGCACAGTAACAATAGCCTTAAGATGTCACTCTTTGCACCTTTCATCGTGGCCACAAACATCTAAGAGGGCTATGTTGATGTAGAATAATCTATTCTCTTAATGAGTGAAGTAGCTTCCAACGGTATACTATCTTTGTCCTCCCAAACCTACTATTGGTATTGGCTCATGACCAAACAGAAAATGACTCATCTGACTTTGTCTGTATTCTTAATGTGATTTGATTAGAATCTCTCTTTGCGCATCTGAATATCTCAGATTTTGATGGCATTATCTCTGACAAACATCTTTAACAGAGCCACAGCAATGTCCTCTGAGCGGTTGTGAGTCATTGATTGAAATGGTAGATAAAGGCCATCATTTTAGATGTTCATTTGGGAGACCAAGAGGGAATGTTATGTGGTCTGAGAAAATCTCATTTAGGAAACCTGCCACTATGGCCATAATCATATTCAGGTTAAAATAGTGATACAACAGATGAAATACTTTTGTCTGGTGCTTTGGCAAATGTGGCACACATAACCCTATATGCCACCCTTCATATAGGATGACATTTACTTAATGATTTGGGGTGCCCTTGTAAAGGGAGTCTGAAGGCCTTATAAGATAAACGTTGTTTAAAGTGTGACCTAACATGCTGACCAGACCGCTTGGGCACATCCGCATGCACCATTGCACGCATGTTGATTTTGTCCACCCACACCAGATGCGATCAGGACATGCAGGTTGAAATACCAAAACGAACTCTGAACCAACCACATTGTGGAAGCATTATGTACTGCACCCACTTAAGGAAGCTGCAGCTGGCCATCATGGCAACACGGTGGATGACACCAGTGAGGGCGGGGACAGACTGCAGATGTGGCAGCCGACTAAACAACATGAGTCACGGAAACATCACCATCACCATCTCCGCCGGCCTATTCGAAACAACGGTAGCGAAATAGGGATAGACAGTACTTATTTAGGGTTGTGTGTTTATTAGGTACCAAACTGGGCAAGACTAACTGAAACAGGGAGGGCCTACCTGGACATATTTTTATTTTCTGATACAAAAAGATCTCTGTTCAGTGCCCTAATGAACACAACACTGTTGTTTATCAAAGAAGGTTACAATTGTTTTTCATTACATTGAGTTATATTATGTTGCATGTGAGCTGCATGTGAGCTGTTGTGTAATATATTGTAGTGCAGCCATGCACAGTGTCTGCTGTTTAATTTAATTTAATTGTCTAGGACTATGTGCTAATTGATCTAAATCATTAATTATACTATTTGATGTTGCACTAGCACCGTTTGATAAATACTGAACAAAAATATAAACACAACATGCAACATTTTCTAAGATTTTACAGTTCATATGAGGAAATCAGTCAATTGAAATACATTCAATAGGAACCTAATCTATGGATTTCACATGCCTGGGCAGGGCATAGGCCCACCCACTGGGGAGCCAGACCCAGTCAATCAGAATGAGATTTTCCTCACAAAAGGGCCTTATAACAAACAGAAATATGCTGTCACACAATGGCGCCGACGGAGATGGCAGCATCGCGACTAGCTCTTAAGCAACTCTGCAGTATTTTGTTTGTTTATGTACTATTTTTTAAAAACATTATCAGCTCAGGAATTGTTTTGTGTCATTACATACACCGGGAAGAACTATTGGATATTAGAGCAGCGGCAACTCAACAGAACATCCAGCATCACAACCAGGATTACTACTTCCCTGGAGCGGATCCTTTGTTTGCTCTCCCGAGAGCAATCACACTTATTCCAGAGGCTGACCCAAAACAACGCCGGCGAAGGAGAGGTACTAGAGGCGGTCTTCTGGTCCGACTCAGGAAACGTGCACACCACCCACTGCTCCCGAGTATTTTACTGGATAATAAAATTAATGAGCTCAAGGCGAGAATTGCTTTTCAGAGGGACACCAGGAATTGTAACATATTCCGCTTTACGGAAACATGGCTCTCTCAAGATATACTGTCTGACTCTGTAAAGCCAGTTTATATCTTTTATGATTAACGACTTATGGTGTAACTGTGATAACATACAGGAACTCAAGTCCTTATGTTCACCCGACTTAGAATATCTCACAATTAAATGCCGACCTTACTATCTCCTGAGATCATTTATGTCAATAATAGCCATAGCGGTCTACACCCCCCAAGCGAATACCACGATGGCCCTCGAAGAACTTCACTGTGGATAGATGGGAGCCGTGGATAGATGGGAGCATTCGCGCAAAACTGACAGCACAAACTACTTCATTTAACCAGGGCAAGACGACTGGGAATATAGAAGAATACAAATAGTGTAGTTACTCACTCTGGAAAGTAATCAAGCAGACTAAACGTCGGTATAGGGACAAAGTTGAGTCCCAGTTCAACGGCTCAGACACGAGACATATGTGGCAGGGTCTACAGAGAATCACGGATAATAAAAGGAAAACCAGCCATGTCGCGGACACCAACGTCTTGCTTCCGGACAGGCTGAACACCTTTGCTCACTTTGAGGATATTACAGTGCCACCGATGTGGCCTGCTACCAAGGACTGTGGGCTCTCCTTCTCCACGGCCGACGTGAGTTACAGGCTGACGACACTGCTCGCGTCGAATACTTGAGTGTTGCAAAATAAATTTAGACATGTTATTCAGTTATTGCGCCAACGAGCGTCTGCATTGCCAAGGGCTAAAATAGACACAGATCGCGCTGCAAATCCTGCCTCTCCCATCTCATTGGTTTGTAGAAGGAGGTACCCACGTCCTATCTCCTCATTGGTTATACCCACGTGGGTGACAGAAAGATGAACGAGGTCAGTGGTGGTAATGCACCTAATTTATGAAAGTTACCAATCGCAATATAAAGAGAAGAAAAAGCCAGGAAGGAAGAGAAATGACTAGAAACGATTCGGTTGACAGTTTTATGTGTGGATTAATTGGCAGAGTAGAGGACCTTGTGCATTTCAGGTTAAATAACAACTCAATGCTTGTATCCCAGGACAAATCAGCTAGCAACAGCAAGCTAGCTAAATAGGACAAATTAGCTAGCAAGTGCCAGCTAGCTAGCTAAATGCCATAAATGTTTAATGCTTTTCGACCTGTCCCTAAATTAATATAATTGGTTCAGAGTTTGTTTTGATATTTTAACATGCGTGTCGTGATCGCGTTTGGTAGTGGGGGAACAAAATACATTTATGCACAATGGCGCACTCGCGCAGCAGGTTTGGGTTCCGTGTAAGACATTAAAGAGTGTTAACCCTCACATGGCTGACAGCCCAGATGGTATCAGAATCTATCCCTATCCCAGTATGTTGTCCCCACATGCTACGAGATAGGGACAATGGTGGCTAAGAAAGCAAAGGTAATTTAACTAAATGACTATCGCCCCATATCACTCACCTCTGTCATCATGAAGTGCTTTGAGAGACTATTTAAGTATCATATCACCTCCACCTTACCTGCCACCCTAGACCCTCTTCAGTTTACTTACCGCCCAAAAAGATCCACAGACGAGGCAAATTGCCACCACACTGCCCTGTCCCATCTGGACAAGAGGCATACCTATGTAAGAATTCTGTTCATTGACTATAGCTCAGAATTCAACACCATAGTACCCTCCAAGCTCATAATCAAGGTCGAGGCCCTGGGCCTGTACCCCGCCCTGTGCAACTGGGTCCTGGACTTCCTGATGGGTCACCCCCAGGTGGTGAAGGTAGGAAACAACACCTCCACTTCATTGATCCTCAACACTGGGGCTCCACAAGGGTGCATGCTCAGCCCCCTCCTGTACTCCCTGTTCACCCATGACTGCGTGGCCAAGCACGCCAACTCAATCATCAAGTGTGCAGACGACACAACAGTAGTAGGTTTGATTACCAACAACGAAGAGACAGCTTACAGGGAGGAGGTAAGAGCTCTGGGAGTGTGGTGTCAGGAAAATAACTTCTCACTCAACATCAACAAAACTAAGGAGATTATGGTGGACTTCAGGAAACCGCAGAGGGAGCATCCCCCATCCACATCGATGGGACTGCCGTGGAGAAGGTGGAAAGCTTCAAGCTCCTTAGCGTACACATCACTGACAAACTGAAATGGTCCACCCACACAGACAGTGTGTTGAAGAAGGCGCAACAGTGCCTCTTTAACCTCAGGAGGCTAAAGAAATGTGGCTTAACACCTAAAACCCTCACAAACTTTTACAGATGCACAATTGAGAGGATCCTCTCGGGCTGTACCACAGCCTGGTACGGCAACTGCACCGCCCACAACCGCAAATCTCTCCAGAGGGTGCCTAACGCACTACCAGGGGCAAAATTCCCGCCCTCCTGGACATCTACAACACACACTTTTTGAAATGCCAAAAAGATCATCATGGACATCAACCACCCGAGCCAGAAGGCGAGGTCAGTACAGGTGCATCAAAGCTGGAACCGAGAAACTGAAAAACAGCTTCGATCTCAAGGCCATCAGACTGCTAAACAGCAATCACTACCGGCTACCTATAGACATATATTAGGATTCAATGGCCATTTTAAGGAAATTAAACACTAGCCACTTTAATAATGTCTCTGTATCTTGCATTTCTCATCTCATATGTGTAAACTGTACTCTATACTATTCCACAGTATCTTAGTCACTTTCATTGTTTTGGAATATTGCATCACCCATCTCATATGTATATATACTGTACTCTATACTATGCCACTGTGTCTTAGTCCAATGCCGCTCTGACATATGTATATTCTTAATCCATTCCTTAATTAGATGTACGTGTATTTTGGGTATACAGTTGAAGTCAGAAGTTTACATACACATTAGCCAAATACATTTGAACTCAGTTTCTCACAATTCCTGACATTTAATCCTACTAAAAATTCCCTGTTTTAGGTCAGTTAGGATTACCACATAATTTTAAGAATGTGAAATGGCAGAATAATAGTAGAGAGAATGATTTATTTCAGCTTTTATTTCTTTCATCACATTCCCAGTGGGTCAGAAGTTTACGTACACTCAATTAGTATTTGGTAGCATTGCCTTTATATTGTTTATCTTGAGTCAAACGTTTCGGGTAGCCTTCCACAAGCTTCCCACAATAAGTTGGGTGGATTTTGGCCCATTCCTGCTGACAGAGCTGATGTAATGGAGTCAGGTTTGTAAGGCCTCTTTGCTCGCACATGCTTTTTCTGTTCTGCCCTCAAATGTTCAATGGGATTGAGGTCAGGGCTTGTGATGGCTACTCCAATACCTTGACCTTGTTGTCCTTAAGCCATTTTGCCACAACTTTAGAAGTATGCTTGAGGTCATTGTCCATTTGGAAGACCCATTTGCGACCAAGCTTTAACTTCCTGACTGATGTCTTGAGATGTTGATTCAATATATCCACATAATTGTCCTACCTCATACCTTTTTTTTCCAGAGGTCTTGGCTGATTTCTTTTGATTTTCCCATGTCAAGCAAAGAGGCACTGAGTTACATCCGCAGGTACAATACATCCGCAGGTACACCTCCAATTGACTCAAATTATGTCAATTAGCCTATCAGAAACTTCTAAAGCCATGACATCATTTTCTGGAATTTTCCAAGCTGTTTAAAAGGCATAGTCAACTTAGTGTATGCTAATTTCTGACCCACTAGAATTGTGATACAGTGAATTACAAGTAAAACAATTGTTGGAAAAATGACTTGTGTCATGCACAACGTAGGTGTCCTGACTTGCCAAAACTATAGTTTATAAGAAATTTGTGGAGTGGTTGAAAAACTAGTTTTAATGACTCCAACCTAAATGTATGTGAACTTCCAACTTCAACTGTTTGTTGTGAAACTGTTAGATATTACTGCACTGTCAGAGCTAGAAGCACAAGCATTTCACTACACCTGCTAAACACGTGTATTTGATCAGTAAAATTAGATTTGAAATACTCCTTTGCCTCCCACCCCCACAGATGATCCTGCAGGTGAAGAAGCAGGATGTGGAGATCCTGAGCTGGCATGGTTACACATGGTCTGCTGTTGTGAGGCCGGTTAGATGTACTGCCAAATTCTCTAAAACGATGTAGACGGCTTATGGTAGAATAATTAACATTCAGTTCTCTGGCAACAATCCTGCAGTCAGCATGCCAATTGCACGCTCCCTCAGAACTTGAGACATCTGTGGCATTGTGTTGACAAAACTGCATATTTTAAAGTGGCCTTAATGCCCCCAGCACAAGGTGCACCTGTGTAATGATCATGCTATTTAATCAGCTTCTTGATATGCCACACCTATCAGGTGGATTTATTATCTTGGCAAAAGAGAAATTCTTACTAACAAGTGTGCTTAAAATTAGAGCGAAATAAGCTTTTTGTGTGTGTATGGAACATTTCTGGAATTTTTTATTTCAGCTCATAAAACCAACACTTTACAAGTTGCGTTTATATTTGTGTTCTGTGTAGCTCACAATGGCAGCAGAAAAGTAGCTCATGCAATAAAAAAAGTTTACATTAAACGAATTGCAGACCGGTTTGAGCTGTCTTGCCAAGTCCTATGGTTATTGCCATGCCATTAGTTGACTATACAACACAACAGATCTGAGACCAGGCCAGTGTTTCAACTTACTGGTATGAATGCGGTCATTGACAGGATCTGAACTATCAGAGCAAACGTTTGCCACACTCCCAGGGGGTGTGTAACCTCAAGGAGTGGTCCTACGAGGTCAACCTGAAAGTCTGTCCATCCGGGGCCAACCCCTACGTTATACCTGCATCAAATGCAAGACAGACAACTCCAACTGTGATCGCATAAGCATGGCAACACCCAGCTGTGTAGTTAACCCACTAGAAGCGTAATACTGTAGAGTTGAACTGTGGCTGCTCCAACACCCTATGTAAAGCAACAGTTGGACTATTTTACGATACTGTTGTCATCATTGATGTGCTCACAGAATAAAACACTTTAGTCAAAGTATTTGCTTTTAAATTACTCAAGTATCAAAAGTAAATGTAATTGCTACAATACACTTAAGTATCAAGTAAGAGTATAAATAAGACAATTATATTAAACAAACCAGAGCCGCGTGTTCTTTATTTATTGATACCCAGGGGCACAGGCCAACACTAAGATATCATTTACAAACAAAGCATGTGCTTAGTGAGTCCGCCATATCAGAGGCAGTAGGGATGTTCTCTTGATAAATGTGAATTAGACCATTTTCTTTCCTGTTACACATTCAAAACGTAACAAGTACTTTTGGGTGTCAAGGAAAATGTAGAGTAAAAAGTACATAATTTTATTTAGCAATGTAGTGAAGTAAAAGTAGTCAAGATATAGTAAAGTACAGAACAAAAGAACACTAAAGTAGTACTTCCCAGTATTTTTATACCACTGTGACTATGGGTCATTTATCACTACCCATAAATAGCCCTAATATGTCACAGAAAATAATTGTGAAATTGCACTAAACACCCTTTATTGGAGCTCATCTGTGGTAAAGCAGCACACTAGTTTTAGCCGCTTAACACCTCGTGGACATTTGAAGGAAATTGATGCAAAACCACACATACAATACTGAAGAAGCCACCAGTCACATCACCGATAATTATTATAAACATTTTGTAGGCCTGAACACAAGGGTTGGATTGTGGACACTCACATTTTAATAATGATTTAAGACCAATGTAATTGACAGCTGTGGGCACAAAACAAATATGTAAATCACTAATCAAAACAAGTGGAAAATTGCAAAAACCATAATGCAGAATGGTAGAAAATGAAACAGAAAAGTCCTCACGCATGCATACTTTCGAAAAAGGTCAAAACAAATCTCCGTCATATACCTTTTTCCCCCCTTGCATGAGTTCTCGTAGCGAGGCACCGGTGAAGTGTATGTGCATAATTGAATTGACCATTTCTTATTCTCGCTCTACAGAAAAAAAAATACAATTATTGACCTCAACAACAGTCATAGTTGAAGGTCTAAGTGTGGGGGAAGACTAGCCAGCGTACTTGTTGCGGATGATCTCGCCCCCGCCTCAACCTGCTCGTAGAGCCACTTGCGGTCACAGCGGCACTCCACGCCTGCGAGAGCTGCACTCGGGGCAGGGGTAGAAGCAGCCCATGCAGTCCGCGGCCAGGCAGTCACACATGTCCTTGCCGCAGGAGAGCAGGCGCCCTTTGCTGTCATACACTTTGCTCTTTGCCCCTATAGTCTGTCTGCAAATACACAAAAACGGAACGTATGACAGCCCTGTCCGTTTTCTCTGACCTGCCTCCTGCAAGTAACTACATTCTGAGTCTTGCACCATTTACAGAATGACACTGCTTTCTGCTGGATTACCTTCTCCCTTACACTAATTTTCACTGACTAGACTCTCCGGTAAAGAAGGCAACAATTTGAAACGCAATAATGAAAATAAGCATACATTGCAGCCTTTGAGGAAAGTAGCAGAGCAGTGCACCAATGCAGTGATGGATTCTGGAAACATGTGTCCACTCTTACCAGTCAGTGTTTGAGGAGACTCCTCGTTGTCTCCTGCCATCACCTCTTCCCTGCAAAAACAAAAAAAGAACTGAGTGAATGTTGATGACAGGGGGAAGTATGCTCTTGTGCATGTGAAAAAAGCCCCTGAAAAACAGCACTTAACTGTGCAAAAATTCGCAAACTCCCTATATGCAGCAACAGGATTTACACTAACATTCATTTAAACATCATTGAGGGGTGATTTACCAAAAAAAGTAAAGTATGAAATGTACGCGAGCTGAGAAAACATGAGACACACCATGCCAGTATCCCGGGTACTCTTTAGCCTTGCTCTTCTCCAGCGCCTTAGCCCTCTCCCGGTCTGATGGTGCCCCGAAGCGATTAGCCGCATGCGTCTTTGGTCATTATCCTCCTTTTTCGTAATTCAGGCTGCAATGTTTTTAACATGCATCTTATAGTCTAGTTGAATAAAAAATAAAAGACAGTAGGCAAAGCTCGATGGAGCAACTATGAAACCACCTATTAACTTCGATGAATCAGCAACGAAAATGGTGGGCACTGCATCTTCCCTAAGAAACTGTTTGCCATTGTAGTCTCGGAAACAATCTGGGTTCAAACTCTGAGCAGAGGCAAGTGTTAGGTGTAGGGATGAAGTTTTTCATCCCCAAACTTTGTACCCAATGGTTGGCAAGCTGAGGTTTACTGATGGGGAACCTAAGAACAACAGGACAAGAAACACTGCTTAACACAAGCAAGCGCAGCTGACACATGCATACATGTATTCCCTCTCTCTCGCACGTATAAACACACCTAATTTAGCTAGCTTGCTAACTAGACTCAACAGCCACTATCTAGTTAGCTGGCTAACAACTAGCGACAAGAACATTTGAAGAAAGAGTTTGCTAACGATAGTTTGAAGTCCTTTACTCCTTACCTGTAAAATCTTATTTCTGACCCTTTGATAAACTTGTTGGTGCAGCCGTTTACTGCACAGGTGACAGGCATGATGAACCTCCTGCTCGTATGGTCTGATGCCAATTTATTTAGTAACAATACAAACTATCAGAAGCGCGCTTCCAGAACTCCTGTGATTCTTCTTCTATTATATAATAGCGGTCTCCAAACAAACGTTTGCCGCCACCTACTGTGCTGGAGTGCGTAGTCAATCACGGTTTACAACATTAGCGCCACATGTCTAAATCCTCTTACCTAACTCAGTACTTCTGATAAAATAAAAAAAGAGCCCTTACGAACTTCCAATAGACCCTTCCCAATCACCAAAATTACTTCCAAACCCCACCAACCTCAATGACCCTTACACTTCAATCTTTCCCTCTCTTCAACATACTTACAACAATGTAACACATGCTCCACCATTTCATGACCATACACTCCTGAGACAAACCATTCACATGCTTGCCAACCAGCTGTAATGACGAGTGCAATGTCCTAGGCGCAATGGAGCAAACACCTCCTCTTCCTTCCTAATCAGACCTATGAACCTTGGTCCACCGACCTTTCTTTGGAGGGCATATTCTGTAAATGCCGGCTCTTGGGCTCAGAGTCCCATCACTTCTGCCACACATCTATCAAAATGGCTCTAATCTTACATTTCGCCTCACCTCTAACCAGTGGAACATTAGTATCAATTATATCTTGTTTTAAAGCTCTTTTGGCTAACTGGTCTACAATTGAATTCTCTTCCACACCCGAATGGGCTGGGACACAGCAGAATCTCACTACCACACCCAGTCTCTCAATTCTGCACAATAACCTTATTACTTCCAATAGTAGGCCACTCCTATTAGATTTTCCAGATGATAAACAATTCAATACAGACAGGGAACCTGAAGCCCACCATAATTCTGACAAGTTGTATGTCCTCCACCCACTAGAGGGCAACTACTATCACCAACAGTTCAACTGAGTATACTGACAATTTGTCTATTAGTCTTCAACATATCTGCACATCAAATTCAGGAACGTAAACACCCGCTCCTGAGCGACCCACTATCTGGGTCCTTGGATCCATCTGTGAAAAGTGCAAAAAAATGCATAAAATCTTCTACCAATGTACTTGTCAATCAGTTTCACTACATCATTGACTTCTGACCAATCATTCCGTTTCTCTACCAAGGTTGGATCAACAACAAGATCTGGGAGTAACCATGGAGGAATATTCTCTATCACCACAGAAGGGCCAACCTCAAACCACTCTCATCAGCAAGCATTTCCAACTGTCCAACCAAAACCACTGCCTTGTCTATTAGTATATTCCCAACAGTCATCTAGAACAGTAGCAGTGGGATGGTCAACCTCACAGCCTAACCCAATAAGCTAATAACTATTTTTTCCGCTGTTTTTCCAAAGGCATCTCACCTGCCTCCAGAAGTAAGAAACATAAGGATATTGATTTAAAATGCACCATTACGTATCCTTAAAAACATATATAAAACTATGTACTGGATTCTGTCCAGCCTCTGAAGCCAAGTTTTCGCCGCTGTTCCATAAACTATACACCAGTAATCAATTGTCGCCCTGATCAGAGCTCTATAAAATATCCATCAACGATTGTTTGCACCCTACTCATAACCATACACCGAACGCATAAGATTCACCACCTTCTTGTTCTTACAGATGACATGCTCTTCCCATGTATATCGCTCATTGAACCATAGACCTAAATATTTGTACTTAAAAACCCTCTCCCCATAAACTGTCCATACAGAAACAACGGTATATCATCAGCAACTTTCTTCTTCGAGAAGAACATACAGCAAGATTTCACCGCTGACATTTTAAAACTGAACCATCTTTCAACATCCATTATAGCTTGTTGAATAGATTTGGTCACATGAGAGATATTCCTTCCCCTCTTCCAAATAGCTCAATCCTCAGTATATAGGGAAGCCCCAATACTTTTATTTACTTAACCTTTGTTTAACTAGGCAAGTCAGTTGAGAACCAATTCTTATTTACAATGACGACCTACACCGGCCAAACCACGAAAATGCTGGGTCAATTGTGCGCCGCACTATGGGACTCCCATTCACCACTGTTTGTGATACAGCCTGGAATCGAACCAGGGTGTCTGTGGTGATGCCTCAAACACTGAGATGCAGTGCCTTAGACCGCTGGAACCGCTTCAGAAGTTCCAGCTATGCAGGCTAACGTTATTTGGCTAATTGATTTGCTAGCTATCACACAGTAAGCATATATTAATAATTATGTAATGACCTGACTAGATCATAAATGAACAATTGTCCAGACAGAGGCTTGAGTTTGCGAATTGACGGTTTATTAAACCAACTTTACACAGGCTACTGTTTGGGCCGTAGCACACGCCAAATAGATGACAGATAACCCACAAGCCAATCGTGACCTTCTCTTGTGAAGCCCAGACGTAAGAGAGAGAGAACAAAGGCTGAACCTGGTCTTAACTTCCAATGCTCCACCCCCCTGCCCAACCCCCCTCCACGCCACTCCGCCAACCACCAGGGTGCCCGGGCATCAGAACATTCCAGGCATTCCCGTGATTGGCAGATAGCAGGTTGATTGACATGTCGGACCCCGCGAACACCGGGTACTGGTCAGTACAACACAACCACCTCCTAGCCTAGCACATAACACACAGCTGTCTGTGCGGGTCGCTACACAGCCCCCCCACCACAAAGTCCCTCGTCCCCGAGGGAACAAACAAAGTCTCTGAAGCGACCCGGAGGTCTCCTTTGCCTGCGTGGCCGTGATGGTCGCAGAGTGCCCCTCTGGGAACCAGGGGATGAAGGCAGGGATATGGAGGACAAGGAAGCGGGAACGGGTAATACAGTCCGTGGCTCTGGGGAACCACGCGGTGACACAGGGGGAGACAGGGGAGTGGGCTGTCTGGAGCCTTGTCTGCGGCACCTGAGGGTGGGTGCCTGGAGAATGTCATTGCCAGAGAGGGGAATTGTGGGGGTTCCTGGGGTTTGGGGAGAAGAGGCCCCTCTGTATGGGGCTAACCTGTCCCGGTGCAGTGCCACCTTTCTCCCCCTGGGAGGAAGCTGCACCCGGTACACAACCTCCCCTACCCTCTCCAGGACACTGCAGGGTCCCACCCAGTGACTGTCCAACTTGGGGCATCTGCCTTTTTTTTTTCTTAGGGGGCTGTAGACCCAGACCAGCTCCCCAGCCACAAAGTGCCTTCCCCGGGTGTGCACGTCATAGTTCCTTTTCTGCCTCACACCTGCATTCACCAGCTGCTCTCTGGCGAAGGTGTGGGCTGTCTCCAGGCGGTCCTGGAGTCTCCGGGCATACTCCGGCCCCGGAGGAACATGAGGGCTATCCAGGGGCCGACCAACGCCATCTCCGCAGGGGTGCGGATCTCTCTCCCAGCATGAGGAGGGCAGGCGTGCAGGAGGTGGAGTCTTGGACAGCGGAGCGGCATGCCATGAGGACCATAGGCAGGTGCTTGTCCCAGTCACGCTGGTGTTTGGAAGAGACGATGGCCAGCTGCTGTCCAAGCGTTTTGTTGAAGCGCTCCACAAGGCCATCACTTTGAGGATGGAGAGGAGTAGTGCGGGTCTTGTGCATACCCAGCCTCTCACACATGGTGGCGAACACACGGGACTCAAAGTTTCTGCCTTGGTCGCTGTGGATGGACTCTGCAGCTCCAAACCTGCTGAACATCCCCGCTGTCAGGGCGTCGACGATGGTCTCTGCCTCCTGGTCAGGCAGAGCATAGGCCTCGGGCCATTTTGTGAAATAGTCCATGGCCGTGAGCACCCAGCGGTTTCCACTGTCTGTGGTGGGGAACGGCCAAACTACATCCACTCCCACCCTCTCCATGGGAGCCCCACTGGGAACTGTTGGAGCTGAGCATGAGAGCGGCCTGGGGGCCCTTTCTCGCTGTGCAGTTGTCACAGCGGCGACAAAAGTCCTCCACATCCCTCTTGTGCTGCCCCCAGTAGAAGCCCTGACGGAGACGGCGCAGTGTTTTGTGACCCCAAAGTGTCCAGTCCCCACCCCCCATGAGTACTCTGGAGCACAGCCTCCCGCAATGCTTTTGGGACCACCACCTGCCACCTCTCCTCTCCCGTAGCTGACTCCTTCCATGCCCGCTGTAGCACGCCATCAGCCAGCCGCAGTCTCTCAAACTTCGACCACAACCCTTTGGTCGCGAGTGAGAGCGCTGTCACCTCTTCCCATGGTGGCCTCACCTGCGCCTCTACCCACTGTAGCACTGGCTGTAGGTCTGTGTCCCGTCCCTGCTGCTGCCGCCATTCAGCCACGTCGACAGTCTGCAGCTCACAGCAGACAGGCCCACTCGCCCGACACACTGTGGCACAGACACCCTCCTCTGCCCGCAGCTCTCTCTCCCGTCCCTCTCTCCGGTCACAGTGGCGGCAGCCGTCTGCAGTACAGGGCCGACGGGACATGGCGTCGGCGTTGGAGTGGCGTGCCCCTGCCCTGTGCACCACCGTGAAGTCATACGGCTGAAGCTCCTCCAACCAGCGTGCCACCTGCCCCTCTGGCTCTCTGAAAGACATGAGCCACTGGAGAGCAGAGTGGTCAGTCCTTACAGTAAAGGGCAGACCACCCAGGTAGTACTTGAAGTGTTTGACGGAAGCCACAACAGCCAAGAGCTCCCGCCGGGTGACACAGTAGCGGCGCTCATGTTTGTCAAATGTTTTGCTGAAGTACGCCACCACTCTCTCCCCCTCTGGCCCCACCTGGGCCAGCACCCCACCCATGCCCACATTGCTCGCGTCTGTGTCCAGGATAAAGGGCAAGGTGAGGTCAGGGGGCGAGCACGGGGCCTCGATCAGTGCACGTTTGAGGGTGTTGAACGCCTCCTCACACTCCACTGTCCAAGTGAAAGCCTTGTCCTTCGGCAGCAGGCGGTTCAGTGGAGCAGCAACGCTTGAGAAGCCCCGTACAAACCTCCTGTAGTACGAGGCCAGGCCCAGGAAGCTCTTCAGCTGACGCTGGTCGGTGGGGGTGGGCCAGTCTCTGACAGCCCCTACCTTGTCCTCCATGGTGCTGATCCCCTCCTTCCCCACTCGGTGGCCCAAGAAGGACACCTCTCTCCTCATGAAGTGGCACTTCTCGGGTGGAGCTTCAGACCTGCGGCAGCCACCCTCTCCAGCACACGCCGTAGCGCCCCCAGGGCTGACTGGAAGGAGCTGCCATGGGCCAGGATGTCATCGAGGTATACCAGACACTGCTGTCGGGGGATGCCATCCAGCACCCTGTCCATCAAACGCTCAAAAGTAGCTGGAGCGTTGCACAGGCCAAAGCACAGGACCTTGAACTGCCAGTGTCCTCTGTTAGTGGAGAACGCAGTTTTGGCTCTGGCCTCTGGGGAGAGGGGCACCTGCCAGTAGCCGCTGCGGAGGTCTAGTGAGGAGAACCAGGAGGACCCCTAACCAGGTCCAGCGACTCATCGATACGTGGTATGGGGTATGAGTCCTTCCTGGTTACCTCATTCAGCCGCCTGTAGTCCGCACAGAACCTCAGCTTGCCCCCCTTCTTCGGAACCATGACGACTGGCGCCGCCCAGGGGCTGTCTGAGGGCTCAATGAAGTCTGCCCGCTGCATCTCCAACACAGCCTTGTCTGCCGCCTCCTGGCGTGCCAGCGGGATACGGCGGGGACGCATCTTGATGGGTCGAGCATCACCTGTGTCGATCTCATGCTGCACCAGATGGGTCTGACCCACCTCTTCCTCACTCAACGCAAAGCTGTCTCTGAATTCAAACAGCAACTGCCACAACCGTTCCTGCTGCTCGGGGTCAAGACCAACACAGTTCCTCCCCCATATCTCCCTCACTGCAGACAGTGTCCTCTCCTCTCCCATCTTGGGTAGCTGGGCTGGGGGGGTGCAGCCCGGGCTCACAGAGGGCTGTGTCATGGAGGTAGCTGGGGGAATGTAACACACCGCCGTAGGTGACAGGGGGACTGGGGAAAAGTCACACACAGCTGTGGGGGAGGGGGCGCAGCCGTCGACGTTGCCACTTCGGTCCGCCCACCAGAATCCGCGCGAAATACACTCGACAAAGCACTCATGCCCGCTTCAGCCGCCATCACTCTTAACGTCCTCCCTCAAGCGGCCTCTGCGCTCCGACGCCCTGGCGATCTCCTCAGACAGAACCCCCGACGTCCATTCACACGCACCTCCTTGGCCATAATCGTCCCCTACCTCCACCTTCACTTTCGGATTCCCTCGAAGCATTTTCAATCCCCGTTCTCACCTACGGTAGCTAGCCACATAAGTCAGCTAGCTAGCTGGCTAACTTGTATCAACGTTTTTACTTCTGACACCAATGTAATGACCTGACTAGATCATAAATGAACAATTGTCCAGACAGAGGCTTGAGTTTGCGAATTGACGGTTTATTAAACCAACTTTACACAGGCTACTGTTTGGGCCGTAGCACACGCCAAATAGATGACAGATAACCCACAAGCCAATCGTGACCTTCTCTTGTGAAGCCCAGACGTAAGAGAGAGAGAACAAAGGCTGAACCTGGTCTTAACTTCCAATGCTCCACCCCCCTGCCCAACCCCCCTCCACGCCACTCCGCCAACCACCAGGATGCCCGGCATCAGAACATTCCAGGCATTCCCGTGATTGGCATATAGCAGGTTGATTGACATGTCGGACCCCGCGAACACCGGGTACTTGTCAGTACAACACAACCACCTCCTAGCCTAGCACATAACACACAGCTGTCTGTGCGGGTCGCTACAATTATATACATGCCATCACAATTTACTGTAGCTACCGGTGGCTGAAAACACAATCCCCGCCGGATGAACGAGTGTAAGGGCGAGCCATTAAAAAAAAAAAAAATCCTTCATTTTTTTCCTTCACAACAAATCAATACAGGAAGTACATGTGGGTTTAAAAGCACGAATCATTCCTTCCTCACCTTGCAAGTGTGTACTCGTCAGACGGCACCAGCAGTGTCCAATTAATTTGAGGGCTGAGGGTTTGTCTTTTAAATGTTTGGACTGAAGGCCATTGTTTCCTTTTGATTTAACCAGGCAAGTAAGTTAAGAACAAATTCTTATTTACAACGACTGCCTACCGGGGAACAGTGGGTTAACTGCCTTGTTTAGGGGCAGAACGACATATTAAACTATAATATTTTTCTATGGCATTCAGTAACCAAAGCAATGCTCCTTTTCGCCGCCTGGAGGATGAGCATGGTTCCAGACCACCATGACCTCTGTGATCCAACATGGAAATATATTCTTTGACCGTGTTTTCTTTCTGCTCTGCTTTTCGTATTTATATTTCGATGTGAATTGTCTGTAATTTGTCACCCAGGGCTCATCAATAACCGACTTCAGTGCGTTCAGAACAACTTAGAACTCGGAAAAAAACTAACTTTGAATTTTGGAATTCCAACTCCAGAACTCGGGCCTCTTTCTATATCTCCACATGAAGATCACCGAGGTCATAATTTGACCTCGTAGTTTTCCGAGTTCACAGTTGTTTTGAATGCAGCATACATTGCGATCCCTCTTCAAAATGGAGCGAGTTTATAAATTGTCGTTGTGACGTCATGTGCTATCGATCAGAAGGTTTTGGACAAGGCCGGGGCTGGTGCAGTTAAATATGTGGCATTCGTAATAATGTATTTTAGTTGTGTCTAGCTATGTGTCAACTCTGACAAATCTTTGCGTCGGGTGAAATTTATTTAGGCCCAGCTCTACCTAGTTCCTGCTCAAGTCACATGATTGAATACACCAACCGTGCAGCAGGACTTCGTGGGATCTGTCTGGCTAGTCGCTACGAAACGGGGTAACTATCGGTTACAAACTCAGGCAAGCCACCAATTCTGACCTTTTTGTGTTGCTTAGGATAGTTTGTCTTGAGATGCCAGTTTAGACATGATACAGTTGTATTTTTCGGTCTACTGGAATAGCTAGCTGACGAACTTGGTAGCTAGAATCCACCACCAGCCAGTTAGCCCTTGAGCCTTAGTTAACGTTAGCGTGCTAAGCCTGTCTGTATTAGTTTACCGAACGAGCTAACATTAGCTAGTAAGCTCTTTTCCAATTAACTAGCTATAGAAAAACAACGCACGACGAGCCGCAGAAGACGTCTAACAGCTCAAATGTGAAGTGTTTGTCAAGTTTAAATGAGTTGTGCTTAGCTTGTTGCGTTAACAACTTGCTAGCTACTAGTAGTTACCTAGCTAACGCTACCTATTTAGCCAGCTAACGTCAACATAACTGATGTCATCAGAAAACAATCTAGTTTGCTGTCGGTTAGTTAACTAACGTTAGCTATCTAACTACCCCAATGGTCATGACTTGATTGCGAAATCGTACGTTGGGATCTTGCCATATTGCAACATAACTTCAATAGCAGGACAGTGTTGTCACATAAGTTAGCGAGGTACAATTCCATAGGTACATTTTAGCCATTAAGCAGACGCTCTTATCCAGAGCGATTTACAAGAGCAATTAAGGCACATCGGCGGATTGTTCACATTAGCCGGTTCGGGGATTCGAACAAGGTTCTTTATCGCTGGGCTACCCTGCTGCTAAATTTCACATCAAAGATGATGGTGACTAATGGAGCCCGTGCTCAACTTTTCAGACAGAATTCTTACAAATGGGATTAGTTGTTTTTGAACATGGGTTGGTCAATGTGATTGATTGCATAGCTTGCATATTGTAACGGGCTAACAGTTATGTTCCATTAGCCTTTATTTAACTAGTTAAGCACATGATTCATTTCATGGAACAGTGCCTTGTTAAATGCCGTGTTCAGGGGCAGAACAACATATTTTTACATTGTCAGCTTGAAACCTTTTGGTTACTAGTCCAACGCTCCAACCACTAGGCTACCTGTGTGGAGGAAAAAAAGGCACAGCACACCAACATCAAAACCTCAACCCAACTGTAAAGGATTGTAGAGGGAGCATCATGGTTTGGGGCTGCTTTGCTGCCTCAGGGCCTGGACAGCTTGCTGTCATTGACCGAAAAACGAATTCCTAAGTTTATCAAGACATTTTACAGAATAATGTTAGGTTATTAGGCTATCTGAAGCCCAACAGAAGTTGGGTGATGCAACACAGAAGTAAATCAACAGAATGGCTTCAACAGAAGGAAATACACCTTCTGGAGTTGCCCGGTCAGAGGTACTGTTTGGTTTAACACAGTTAAACCAAGTTTTTAATCAACCGTAACTTGGTGACACTATCTTCATTTTCGATTTGGCCAAACACGCATCCTGTAAAATGTCTGTCTAGTTGCAGGTGGTTCATTTGAATTTAGAAAATGCTCTGTTATTAAAATAAATGTTTTGCTCCATGAAGTAATCCAACAATGTGTAGGTTGCCATCTTTTCCATTTTAAAATCTAATCTCAAATTTTATTGGTCACATACACATATTTAGCAGATGTTATTGCGGGTGTAGTGACATGCTTGTGTTCCTATCCCCAACAGTGCAGTAATATCTAACAATACACACTTCTCAAATTAAATAAGGGAATTCAGAAATATATAAATATTAGGACGAGCAATGTCGGAGTGGCATTGACTAAAATACAGTAGAGTTGATGACAGTTTACATATGAAATGAGTAAAGCAGTGTGTAAACATTTATTAAAGTGACCAGTGGTTCTATGTATATAGGGCAGCAGCCTCTAAGGTGCAGGGTTGAGTAACGGGGTGGTAGCTGGCTCGTGATGGCTATTTAACAGTGATGGCACTGAGATAGAAGCAGTTTTTTTTGTCTCTCGGTCCCGGCTTTGATGCACCTCTACTGACCTTCTGGATGATAGCGGGGTGAACAAGCTGTGGCTCGCGTGGTTGATCTTTTTGTCCTTCCTGTGACATTGGGTACTGTAGGTGTCCTGGAGGGCGGGCAGTGTGCCCCTGGTGATGCATTGGGCAGACCGCATCACCCTCTGGAGAGCCCTGCGGTTGCGGGCTGTGCAATTGCCGTACCAGGCGGTGATACAGCCCGGCAGGATGCTCTCAATTGTGCATCTCTAAAGTTTGAGGGTCTTAGGGGCCAAGACAAAGTGCTGTTGTGCTGCTTTTACCACTGTGTGGGTGGACCATTTCAGATCGTCAGTGACGTGTACACCGAGGAACTTGAAGCTTTCCACCTTCCGCTGCGGTCCTGTCAATGTGGATAGGGGCCTCCTCCCTTTGCTTTTTCTTGAAGTCCACAATCAGCTCCTTTGTTTTGAGGGAGAGGTTATTTTCCTGGCACCACTCTGTCAGGGCCCTCACCACCTCCCTGTAGGCTTTCTTGTTGTTGGTAGTCAAGCCTACTACGGTTGTCTGCAAACTTGATTGAGTTGGAGGCGTGCATGGCCATGCAGTCATGGGTGAACAGGTAGTATGGGAGGGGGCTGAGCACGCACCCTTGTGGGGCACCAAGGATCAGTGAAGTGGAGATGTTTCCTACCATCACCACCTGGGGGTGACACGTCAGGAAGTCCTAGTTGTGCAGGGTTGGGTTCAGACCCAGGGTCCTGAGCTTGATGATGAGCTTGGGGCTGAGCTAGGGGAAAGGGGGATACCTAGTCAGTTGTCCAACTGAATGTATTCAACTGAAATGTGTTTTCTGCATTTAACCCCTCTGAATCAGAGAGCTAAAGTCAATGAACAGCATTCTTACATAGGTTTTCCTCTTGTCCAGGTGGGATAGGGCAGTGTGCAGTGCAATGGCGATTGCATCATCTGTATCTATTGGGGCGGTAAGAAAGTTGAGGGTCTAGGGTAGCGGGTAAGTTAAAGATGATTATGATCCTTGACTCGTCAAGGTAAGTTGCTAGCTAGCATTAAACTTTTTTATAAAAATCAATCACTAGTTAACTACACATGGTTGATGATATTACTAGTTTATCTAGCATGTCCTGCGTTGCATATAATCGATGCAACGCTGGGGGATGATTTAACAAAAGCACAATCGTTGCACGACTGTACCTAACCATAAACACCAATGCCTTTCTTAAAATCAATACACAGAAGTATATATTTTTAAACCTGCATATTTAGCTAAAAGAAATCCAGGTTAGCAAGCAATATTAACCAGGTGAAATTGTTACTTCTCTTGCGTTCATTGCACGCAGAGTCGGGGTATATGCAATAGTTTGGGCCGCCTGGCTTGTTGCGAACTAATTTGCCAGAGTTTTACGTAATTATGACATAACAATGAAGGTTGTGCAATGTAACAGGAATATTTAGACTTAGGGATGCCACCCGTCAGATAAAATACCGAACGGTTCCGTATTTCACTGAAATAATAAACGTTTTGTTTTCGAAATGATAGTTTCCGGATTCGACCATATTAATGACCTAAGGCTCGTATTTCTGTGTGTTATTATGTTATAATTAAGTCTATGATTTGATAGAGCAGTCTGACTGAGCGATGGTAGGCATAAGCAGGCTAGTAAGCATTCATTCAAAATGCACGAAAGTGCTGTTGACAGCAGCTCTTCCCTGCGCTTCAAGCATTGCGCTGTTTATGACTTCAAGCCTATCAACTCCCGAGATTAGGCTGGTGTAACCGATGTGAAATTGCAAGCAAGCAAGCTAGCTAGTGGGCTGAGCGCTAATAGCATTTCAAACGTCACTCGCTCTGAGACTTGGAGTGGTTGTTCCCCTTGCTCTGCATGGGTAACGCTGCTTCGAGGATGTTTGTTGTCGATGTGTTCCTGGTTCGAGCCCAGGTAATGGAGAGGGATGGAAGCTATACTGTTACATTGGCAATACTAAAGTGCCTATAAGAACATCCAATAGTCAAAGGTATGTGAAATACAAATGGTATAGAGAGAAATAGTCCTATAATAACTACAACCAAAAACTTCTTACCTGGGAATATTAAAGACTCATGTTAAAAGGAACCACCAGCTTTCATATGTTCTCATGTTCTGAGCAAGGACCTGAAACGTTAGCTTTCTTACATGGCACATATTGCACTTTTTTACTTCTCAAACACTTTGTTTTTGCATTATTTAAACCAAATTGAACATGTTTCATTATTTATTTGAGGCTAAATTGATTTTATTGATGTGTTATATTAAGTTAAAATAAGTGTTCATTCAGTATTGTTGTAATTGTCATTATTACAAATATTTTAATTTTTTAATTTTCCCGATTAATCGGTATCGGCTTTTTATGTCCTCCAATTATCAGTATTGGAACTGAGTACTGAAAACAGCCTGTAGCAGACTGCAAAAGACTCATTGTGTGTCATTCAACTGCTAAATTTCAATGCCTCAAGGATCTAGACAACAATTACAAAATCATTCAAACGTGTCCAAGTAACAAGCTACCATTAGGATGCCTTCCTCCAATTGGATTCAACTCTAATGAATATGATGTCATGAGGCTGAGATGGAATCTGTGTGCAAAAACTAGGGCTGGGAATTGCCAGGGAACTCATGATACAATATTGTCACAATACATAGTTGCCGAGAAGAGATTTATTGCGATTCGATGCTGCAAATGTATTGCTATTTGAGGTTCCAAATATATTGTTCAATATACACTATATTCACAAAAGTATGTGGACAACCCTTCAAATTAGTGGATTTGGCCATTTCAACCCCACCCGTTGCTGACGTGAAAAAAATCGAGCACACAACCATGCAATCTCCATACACAAAAATTGGCAGTAGAATGGCTTTACGGAAGAGCTCAGTTACTTTTTGATGTGGCACAGTCATAGAAAGCCACCTTTCAAACAAGTCAGTTCGTCAAATTTCTGCACTGCTAGAGCTGCCCCGGTCAACTAGAAGTGCTGTTATTGTGAAGTGGAAAGGTCTAGGAGCAACAACGGCTCAGCCGCGGAGTGTTATTATGTTATAATAAAGTCTATGATTTGATAGAGCAGTCTGACTGAACGACGGTAGGCAGCAGCAGGCTCGTAAGCATTCATTCAAACAGCACTTTCGTGGGTTTTGCCAGCAGCTCTTCGCAAGCACAGCGCTGTTTATGACTTCAAGCCTATCAACTCCCGAGATTAGGCTGGTGTAACCAATGTGAAATGGCTAGCTAGTTAGCGGGGTGCGCGCTAATAGCGTTTCAAATGTCACTCGTTCTGAGACTTGGAGAAGTTATTCCCCTTGCTCTGCAAGGGCCGCGGATTTTGTGGAGCGATGGGTAACGCTGCTTCGAGGGTGGCTGTTGTCGACGTGTTCCTGGTTCGAGCCCAGGTAGGGGAGAGGAGAGGGACGGAAGCTATACTGTTACACTGGCAATACTAAAGTGCCTATAAGAACATCCAATAGTCAAAGGTATATGAAATACAAATGGTATAGAGAAATGGTCCTATAAATACTATAACTACAACCTAAAACCTCTTACCTTGGGATATTGAAGTCTCATGTCAAGAGGAACCACCAGCTTTCATATGTTCTCATGTTCTGAGCAAGGAACTGAAACTTTAGCTTTCTTACATGGCGCATATTGCACGTTTACTTCTCCAACACTTTGTTTTTGCATTATTTAAACCAAATTGAACATGTTTAATTTATTTGAGGCTAAATTCATTTATTATATTAAGTTAAAATAAGTGTTCATTCAGTATTGTTGTAATTGTCATTATTATTAAAAAATTGTCCGATTTAATCAGTATCAGCTTTTTTTTGGTCCTCCAATAATTGGTATCTGCGTTGAAAATCATAATCGGTCGACCTCTAGTGTCTACCCCTTCTATAAGATTATAGCGGTCCGCGAACAAACGTTAGAGATGCATGCCGCCACCTACTGTAGTGTAGTCAATCACAGCTTAGAGACTAAATTAATAAAGAAACATTAAGAGAAACTAAACCCTCTTACCTAATCCTGTACTACTAAGAAAATAAGAGCCCAGCTAACTGCTAACAAACCCTCCCCCATCCCCCAAATCCCTTCCATCCCTGTCCAACCTCAATAACCATACACGTCAATCTTTCCCTCTCTTCCACATACCGGTATATAGAACAATACATAAACGTATGCCTCACATGGCAGGTAGCATAGTGGTTAGAGCGTTGGGCCAGTAAACGAAAGGTTGCTGGCTCGAATCCCAGAGCTGGCAAGGTAAAAATCTGTCGTTCTGCCCCTGAACAAGGCAGTTAACTAACTGTTCCTAGGCCTTCATTGAAAATAAGAATTTGTTCTTAACTGACTTGCCTTGTTAAAGGTAAAAATAAAAAATACACTCCAGTGGGTCCACCCAAAAGTGCAGTATGCCATTGACACTCACCTGTCTCGCTCAATGACAGAATATTTGAATTAGACAAGATGGCAACGTACACATTGTTGGATTTCTTCATGAAGGAAAACATGGAGCATTTTCTAAATTCAGTTATTAAAAGAAATCCAACGAACCACTTGCAACTGGACACTGACTTTTTTAGAAGATACAGTGCATTTAGAAAGTATTCAGACCCCTTCACCTTTTCCACGTTTTGTTAAGTAACAGCCTAAAATATATTTCCCCCCCCCCCTCATCAATCTACACACTACCTCATAATGACAAAGCAAAAACGTGTCACATTTACAAAAGTATTCAGACCTTTTACTCAGTACTTCATTGAAACACCTTTGGCAGCGATTCCAGCCTCGAGGCTTCTTGGGTATGACGCTACAAGCTTGGACACCTTTTTTGGGGGAGTTTCTCATTCTTCTCTGCTGATCTTTAAGCTCTATCAGGTCTCACCAGAGATGTTCAAGTCCAGGCTCTGCCTGGGCCACTCAAGGACATTCAGAAACCTGTCCCGAAGCACTCTTGTGTTGTCTTGGCTGTGTGTTTAGGGTCATTGTCCTGTTGGAAGATGAACCTTCACCCCAGTCTGAGGACCTGAGCATCCTGGAGCAGATTTTCATCAAGGATCCTGACTAGTCTCCCAGTCCCTGTTGCTGAAAAACATCCCCACAGAATGATGTGACGTTTGACAATCAGGGTAAAGAGTCAATCTTGGTTTCAGCAGACCATAAAATCTTGTTTCTCATGGTCTGAGAGCCCACTGTCCCTTTTGGCAAACCAAGTGGGCTGTCGTGCCTTTCACTGAGTAGCTTCCATCTGGCCACTCTACCATAAAGTCCTGATTTGGTGGAGTGCTGCAGAGATGGTTCTCCCATCTCCACAAAAGAACTCTGGAGCTCTGTCCATCGGGTTCTTGGCCACCTCCCTGACCAAGGCCCTTCTCCCCCGATTGCTCAGTTTGGCTGGGCGGTCAGCTCCAGGAAGAGCCTTGGTGGTTCTTAACCTCTTCCATTTAAGAATGGAGGCCACTGTTTTCTTTGTGACCTTCAATGCTGCAGAAATGGTTTGGTACCCTTCCCCAGATCTGTGCCATGACACAATCCTGTCTCGAAGCTCTACAGATGATTTCTTCGACCTCACAGCTTGGTTTTTGCTCTGACATGCACTGTCAACTGCGGGACCTTTATATAGATCGGTGTGCCTTTCCAAATCATGTCCAGTCAATTGAATTTGCTACAGGTGGACTTCAATGAAGTTGTAGAAACATCTGAAGGATGATCAATGGAAACAGCATGGACCTGTCTTGTGGAAATAGGTCTGAATACTTAAAACAGAAATACCTTATTTACATAATACTTTTGTAAAAATGTCATCTGTTTTTGCTTTGTCATTATGGGGTAGTGTGTGTAGATTGCACATTATTTATTTAATCCATTTTAGAATAAGGCTGTAACGTAGCAAAATGTTGGAAAAAGGGAAGTGTTCTGAATATTTTCACAATGCACTGTACATGTTTGGCCAACTTGAGAATGAGGATAGTATCGTTATGGTTGGTCAAAAGTTCTCTGTGCTACTCCAAACGGTACCTATACGGTAACTGCTAATTGAGCATCACATTATCCCTTTACTAGCTAGCAAAGCTAGTGATTGTGTCCAATTCTACCTGTGTGTGGGAAATTTAATTTGATGTTACTTTTCTTTCCTCAGTGGGTCAACAGAGGCTAAACTCATAGGAATAGAATCACTAGTTCTCTACCTTAAATTCCCTAAAATGTGATTTTTGGATAGTCAATCTGCTAACGTTACTGTATCTTCCTTTCACACACTTTTCGGTGCTGAGTATGGAGTACTTTTGCTTAACCAGTAGAGTTACATCTGCTGATGTGACGTTCAGGCGAAAAATAAAAGTTACACCCAATTTGCTTACTGGCACTAGATGTGCTACTGTGATGGAGCTCGGTCTTCTGCTGCCTTTTACTGTGAGATTGTACGTGCTCACATGCATGCTCCCCATCAAAGGAGGTACTAAAACTTGGGCATTAGCAACATTTTGTATTTTTATTAATGCTTTGAATGGTATCATCACCATTGTTCAGTAACAATCCCATGTTTACAAGTGAGGGGATCGTTCCATATAGTTCTCATGACAGGCTTAGCATAAAGTACATAATAAAATAGGTTAAAGGGCATATTCCTAACTTCCTACCTCAATGTCCACTCCCTCAAGCCATGGGAATAAATTCATAATCTATTATGACCAAAAGGATATCTTTCAGGTTTTTGAATTAGGCCTCTTCAGGAATCAGTGGGTGTATATCATGAATTAAAACAAAATGGATGTAGTTAATGCAGATTTCCCCTTAAGATTTTAAAATGTATTGTGAATGCCTCCTATGATATGAATTCTACATGTCTTTGAGAACAGTAGCACTCATTCCCTGGACAAAGGTACCTGACAAGCTCAACAGAGCATTGGACTTGAGTGAGGTGACTTTAGGTCAGTGGCCCACAGCCCAAAGAACCTCATTCACCCAGTCAACTCGAGCTTCCAAACCAGCTGCAGCTTTCCTGTCCTCCAAAGTGGAAATTGTTAGCCTAGGACACAGTACATTTGAATAGGCAAAAAGTCTTTAATGTAACAATCCTTCCTTAGTTTTTCATCTCAATGGCAGCCCAGCCTCTCTTGCCGTAACTCTTTAGAAATGGGCTGGGAGAAATATAGGCCTAATCACTCTCACATTCATAGATAGTGCTATGGATACAACTGACAGTCATTGATATCAAAAAGCTAGTTTTAAACTTATTTTGAAACTTGTTTTAAAAACAATGGATTAAAACAACTATAGCCTATTTGGGGTTGTCAGTAGTGATGGGGGTGGGGTGTAGATAGTATTGTAATATGTAACTATTTCAATAATTGTCCCAATAATCAATTTGTAAAAAGCAGTGGTGGGAAAATACTACTTCATTAGTTCTTTGAGTTATCTGTACTTTACTATGTAATTATTTGAAAAAATGTTTTTCTCCCCAATTTTGTGATATCCAATTGTTAGTTAGTCTTGTCCCATCGCTGCAACTCCCGTACGGACTCAGTAGAGGTAAAGGTCAAGAGCCGTGCATCCTCCGAAACACGACCTGTCAAGCTGCACTGCTTCTTGACACAATGTCCGCTAAACCCGGAAGCCAGCCGCACCAATATGTCAGAGGAAACACTGTACAGCTGGCGACGAAGTCGCTGTGCATGTGCCCGGCCAACCACAAGGAGTCGCTAGAGCGCGATGGGACAAGGACATCCCAGCCTGCCAAACCCTCCCCTAACCCGGACGACGCTGGGCCAATTGTGCGCCACCTTGTGGGCCGGCTGCGATACAGACCCGGGTTCGATCCCAGGCTGTGGCGAGAGCCCTGAATTGTGTAGACATATTTGAGGTGTTGGCAGCTGCGAAGGCTATTCTCGTTGAGCGTGGCGACATACTGTTAACGTTTTATCAACTCCCTGTCCTTCGCTGTTGTAAACTGGGAAGACGCAATGTTCCCAAACTGGAGGTTTAAACTAGTTCCTGGCTGCGTCTCACAAAAGCACAGTTTCAAATTCACCAATTAAGATTAGAATTTTGATTACAACGTGCTTTGTTTTAACGGAATAGCCTGAAATGTGTTTTTCCAAACACAAACGTTTCTGTACAAATAGTCTACTGTTACACCCTAACTTGTGATTTGTTAGTTCTCTGTTAACTAGCCTACTTTAGGCCCCTTTTTTGTTGTTTTTGTGAGAAGTGGCTGGTTAGACACACTCTAAGAGGAAAAGACTTGAGCAACACAAGGCCCTATGGGGATTTCAGAGCCATGCAAATGACCGATAGTTACCTCTCCTGTGTTCCCGTTTTCACCCTGCCTCCCCTCACTCCCTCTTTCCGTTTCTCTCTGACTTCCACAGAGTGTTGACAAGCAGAAGGGTTTGTTTCTCTGAAGATATTATTGTCGTAAAACCTCCACGTGACCGAGGACAGAGGGATTTATTATTTTTGTTGTGTGGAACACACAGGCCTGTCCTTTTAAAGCTGTTCATCTGTCAATGCCAGGGTAGCAGCCACATTGAATGAGGTTTCAGTCTCACATGGGCAAGATGGACCGATCATAACAATTACTTCAAAGGTATGTTGAACACCAGATGCCCAATTCAACGGTCTCTCTGGTAAATCTCCTAAACACACTGACACACAATACACTTGTGCCGCTCAAACGAGTAACAGGCCTATGCTACGTCTGTTTTTTAAATTTTTAATTTATTTTTATTATGCATACATTTGCCAAAATGTTTAATTGAATCAATGTCAATACTCATATCTGAAGATAGGGCAGACTGCAATCAGCTAAAAGTGTTAAAAATGATAGTAATTTAGCAGACGCTCTTATCCATAGTGATTTACAGGAGTAATTACAGTTAAGTGCCTTGCTCAAGGGCACATCAACAGATAGCGCCTAATCGGCTCGGGGATTCAAACCAGCAAACTTTCGGTTACTTGCCCAACGCTCTTAATCTAGGCCACCTGCCGTCCTGCTTTTTTCTTAGTTGATCATGTTTGAACAATGCTGATGAAGGAAAAATACTGGTGTTTTTGTTGCAGGTACAGCCAACTAGTGCAAAATTAAATTTGCGACATTGTATAATTTTGACCATCATTAGTTTTGTGGCTATACAGCTTGTTTACACTTACTTTACTCTAATGTTTGTAAATAACGTCAGCTTTGTGTTCTGATGGGGACAGTTGAACTAAACTTATGAGGCATTTATATGTTCTTAAAGAATCAGTTGGTATCAATTTCTACAAATAGAGTACAATTCGCATCCCTTTGATATTTTAATGCCTGTTAGATTAAATGAAGCGCCCTTTAATATAGACCACATGGAACATTCAAAATATATATATATATATATATATTTTTATGAACAAAGACAGCATTTTTGTAATGTTTTTCAGACTTCTAGGAAGATTTCAACCCACTTAACCTCAATGTCTCCTAAATTTTCAACATCACTAAAGCCCTAGTTATGGGCAGTTCCACAGTAATGGAATTGCGCTGAGACCCTTAAAATGGATACCAATCAAAAAAACATTTGAATCTCAAACTCTATGCACAAGGACTACTTTTAAGAATTGACCCAGAACATTTTTATAAAAACACATTTACTCGAACTTTGCAGATGCAAAGTTTGGTAGCAGAATTTCAGTAACAAAAGTCATCACGTTTTCCTAAAAATGTTAAATAACTGCTCCAAATTAAGATTGAAAGAATGGGGTGACAACTGACATGACATGTTGAATATCTCAGTTGGTTATTGAACTACAGTAAGTGAAGTGGATTTACACCCGGGAACAGAATTATGCTAATGGAATTTCATCATGGGTCCCTGATCTGTACGACACAGATTTGCATAATTCTAGATATGAATGTCATTCTCTTCATGGTGATGTATCCTTAATAGCTACACAAAGGTAAAAATATGCAATATCCTCCTTTGCATATTTGGGTATTATTCTACACTCGTGTCTATTTATTTTAATGAGCTCTGGCACCATACAAGACCAAATTTGTTGGTTTTGGACCGGACCAAATCCGAACCAATTATAGACATCTGTTGCGCAAGTTTGGACATCAAAGTACAGCCCAATTTAGCTCAGTAATTACAATATAGTACACTACATAACACAACCCCTGTTGAGTACACTAACTCAGAATTCAGCATTTTTCACACACAAAATGTAGCCGCTTAAGAATGATCTTGCTGCGTTTTGTTAACGCAGATCTAAATACATATTGTAAGCATGAATTCTGTACTTCAGTCGCACTTCTCCACTCGGATGAGAATTCACAAATGGGAGTTTTTATCAGCAGACAACGCTCTGACTGATGTGTAGCTACGTTTCTAGGTGTAACCTACTTTTCTCCGGTAATATGCAAGATGAACTTTAAACAAAACATTACAAAATGTAGCTAGCTACATTCTTTCTATTATGAACATTAGAAATATGATGACCGTGAACAGTTTTTACAAAAAAACGTTCTTTTTTTCATTGTAAGCTCATTTACTTGTGGCTGCTATAAATAGCGCACTTCTGTTATCTGATGAAAATTAAGCTATTTAATGCCGAATGTGTTGCACTAATGTATTTTCTGTGAAGGAACACTAGTTGCACGCCCCTGATCACTCTATATATACTTTCACTATATAACCCAGGTTAAATGGTTTAAAACGCAGATTTTTTTTAAGGTCGTTTTGAAAATGTAGATTTCTGAAATCTAATGCAACCCCTGCTCAACTCTATTGTGCTCTACTGTGTACTGTACTAAACTCTACTCCATTCTATTGTACTGTTCTGAACTATACTCTATAGTACAGTAAAGTACTGTACTTTTCTTTAGTGTACTATACTCCTATTGTACTGTTCAAACTTTTTAAACCTGGACGTCTATGATCGGTTCAGATTTGGACCGGACCAAATCTGAACCAATCATGGACGTCTAGATTTGGGCCAAATTAAAGTCCAATTAATTAAGGACCAAACAACATTTGTGGATGTTGAAATTAATGCCAGATGGACTGACAATTTCAACTACAAATGAATGAAAAGCTGAAATGTCTTGTCAACTATTCAACTCCTTTTGACAAGAGTAAAAATTGCTTAAGTTGCATGGACTCTGTGTGCAATAATAGTGTTTAACATGATTTTTGATTGACTGATCTCTGTACCCCACACATACAATTATCTGTTAGTCCTTCAGTCGAGCAGTGAATTTCAAACACTCAACCACAAAGACCAGGAAGGTTTTCTAATGCCTTGCGAAGAAGGGCACCTATTTGGTTGATGGCAAAAAATGTAAAAAGCAGACATTGAATATCCCTTTGAGCATGGTTAAGTTATTAATTCCACTTTGGATGGTATATCAATACACCCTGTCACTACAAAGATACTTCTTAACTCCATTGCCAGAGGAAGTAAACTGCTCAGGGATTTCACCATGAGGCCAATTGTGACTTTAAAAGCGTTGAATGGCTTTGACGGGAGAAAATCTAGTCAAAATTATAATGCACAAAAATAGCCAAATAAATAGTTTAAAATACCAGAGATTCTTACGTGGGCCATTTTTTATTTTAGGCTGGTGGTATTATTGGGCTATATCAGCCAACCCGGGTAGACTTAGTTTGAAAGAGGAGTTGGGGCGAAATAAAGGAGAGGACACTTTCTTGACTTAAGCTACATTTTACATAAATTGTGGCGGCAGGTACCCTAGTGGTTAGAGTTGGGCCAGTAACCGAAAGGTTGTTGGTTCGAATCCCCGAGCCTTCAAGGTGAACCTGTCTGTGCCCTTGATAAGAGCATCTACTAAATGTGAACCGGATGATTTTCAAGCAGTGTAAAATCTATTTCCAGTCGGTGTTGGAGTCTATTTAAACTATAGCCTATCATATTTAGGAAGTTAAAGACGAGTGCTGTGCTTCTGCATCCTATATAGCCTAGTCTACAGGCTATTTAATTGAGACCACACGTAGAGGCGCACTTGATCTGGCACACTTTCTACTTTTTCACTTCTTTATGGCATTTTCCTTTACATAAAGTGGTCTTTTGGCTCTTATATTAGTTATATGAAATTATTTTATTACCCCCAGGTGCAGATTTGATTTCGTAATGACAAGCTGCTGTGCAGAAGATGTCCACACTGTCTGCGACTGATATCACAGATGTTGGTCATGGTAAGAGAGCCCCATGTTTTAGTCATGATCTGACTGAGTCCTTGAACTGTTGATGTGAATTTACATTATCTCCCATTCATCAGCTGGGTTCTGTCTTTTTATTCAGTCACCCTTATTCTGCCCATCCTACAAGGGTAAAACATTTTTTGGAGTTTTGAAGATTATTTACACCAGCGATTCTCAACTGAACGTTTTGAATGGGTCGTGGGTAAAATACAATAATACTCCAGTCTGAACTTAAACCAGGTATGTGGAATGTTAATGTACTTACATTTTCACACTTGTTGTTCTGATGTATGAACTCACTACTGTAAATTGTTTTCAATGTAGCGCTATTAGTGCTATTTTTTGGTAGATCTGTGGTCTCAAACCAGTGAGGTCATCAAGAATATGGCCATTTTATTATTGACATTGAAAGAGGTGGAAAGGGATGAGCTCTTGTCATATAATTGCTACATTTGCTATCAATATAGCATAAAAAAAATAGTTTTCCAGATTGTATTCTGATGACTCTTTTTTTTTTGTGATGTGAATATTGGGTTGCTTCTGAGACAACCTGGTTCAATTTGGGTCCTGAGACAAAACCAGTTGACAACCACTGATCTACACAATTAACATTATTTTACCCATTGGTCAAAAGATTTTGATTGGACACCCTACAATGTGTGTTTCTATTTATTTGTTTTACCTTTTTATTTAACTAGGCAAGTCAGTTAACAAATTCTTATTTTCAATGACGGACTAGGAGAAGTGGGTTAACTGCCTTTTTCAGGGGCAGAGCGACAGATTTTTAACTTGTCGGCTCGGGGATTCGATTTTGCAACCTTTCGGTTCCTAGTCCAACGCTCTAACCACTAGGCTATCTGCCGCCCCGTATCACAGGTGAAGTGTTTGACGGGGACCCAGAGCTGCAGCTGGACTGCCTCTGCAGTGGTGACGACCGCAGCAGTGCAGAAATGAAGCATGAGGGCAACCTCCTCCCCCTGGAACCACCTGACCATGCAGGGTTTTCCAGCTCCCCCCAGAAAAGGCCTTCCTCACTAGCTGAGGAGAGCAGCCCATTGCCCATGGAGCCCAGTGACATCAAGGCCGACCCCGCCGGCAGCATGCCTGCCAACACAGGTGCGCATATTTTTGTATTTTGGTTTGATTTAACCTTTTGTTTATCTATAAATTCCCATTGGAGTTCAAGATACCTATTTTGTGAGGGAGACCTGACACCTGTGTTCAGTAATGTCATCAAACCAGTCAGACTGGTCCAAGCATCAGGCTAATCTGTCTCATCTTATATATTTAGAATACATACCTATATTTTCCCAGATAGTTCCATATAGTATATTGACAGTAAATGTATGCATTTACTGTTTTCTCTGATATTTGCACATCATCTATTGACAGTACATATATTTTATGTATTTCCACAGAGGGCCAGCCGGTGAAGAGGAAGAAGGGTCCAGCCCCCAAGATGCTGGGGAACGAGGTGTGCAGCGTGTGCGGGGACAAGGCCTCAGGCTTCCACTACAATGTGCTGAGCTGCGAGGGCTGCAAGGGCTTCTTCCGCCGCAGCGTCATCAAGAGTGCCCAGTATTCGTGCAAGAACAACGGCCGCTGTGAGATGGACATGTACATGCGCCGCAAGTGCCAGCAGTGCCGGTTGCGCAAGTGCCGTGAAGCGGGCATGCTGGAGCAATGTGAGTTGTGGTTGCCACTGTTCCCTTTTTTACTATTTTTATATATATATATATATACCTTTAGCTTCAGAAATACCTGTGCTTTTTTTGGGACATTTTCCTTAGATCTGTCGGGAAATGTAGGGGTTTTTCAAAAAAACAAACAGAAGATGCTTTCTATAAAAAGCTGAAGTACATCATTGAAATTTACCTCTCAAACTATGGTAGTACTTATTTTTCCTACTTTTCATTACTGTGCTGATTGTGTTCCTGGCACCCACAGGCGTTCTCTCAGAGGAGCAGATCCGAGTGAAAAAGATGAAGAAGAACGAGGAAGAGACTGCACGCACGTCTGCCGTGGTGACCCCCACCCCGGTGCCAGAGGTGGTCCCGCTGGCGCCCGAGCAGTTGGAGATGATCGAGAAGCTGGTGGCCATGCAGAAGCAGTGCAACAAGCGCTCGTTCATCGACCGGCCCAAAGTCACGGTGATTGTCTCTGAGTGTCCCAATCCTTTGACGCCACAGGGCAAACTACCAACATATGGCATGCTTAGATATCTTAAACAGTTTTGATTGACAGTTGCACTAATGTAAGAATTGGTATGAAATCGTCATCTTGATGTGGCGGTGGAATACAACATTTCTGCATTCCACAATATTTACACACCACCTCCGCATGTTCAAAGACATGTTAGCCAAGAATACTGCAAATATATTCTTACTGTTGAATTTTGGACAAATTAACTGTCATCTAGACAATTTTTGGTAGTTCAGCAGCTCTGAGCACATGGTGAAATTTCTGCATTGTATTAGGTGTTTTTATTTAAAAATATTGAATTGAATAATTTGTTCATTAATCTATTGATGTCTTTTTCTCATCTAATTTCCAGCCGTGGCCCCAGAGTCAGGACCCTCAGAACAGGGAGGTGCGGCAGCAGCGCTTTGCCCACTTCACTGAGCTGGCCATCATGTCGGTCCAGGAGATAGTGGACTTTGCCAAGCAGTTGCCTGGCTTCCTAGAGCTCACCAGAGAGGACCAGATTGCCCTGCTGAAGACTTCAACCATTGAGGTGAGTCATTGTTTTTCTAGTGTATTGCTCTTTCCCCTCATATTCTCACAGGTTTGTTAAAGTGGTAAATACAGTAATACCAAATGCTGGCTTGATATGGTCTTTCCCCCCCCCCAAAAAAAAAAAAGCACTTGTAGTCAAGACCACTGGGAGGGGGGAATCATGTCTGGCTCAATAGCATTATGTTGGTTTTCAGGATCACATGTCTCAATATGTCAAGTAGATGATCTACTTTGCAGGATGTTTCACACTTGATCCCCAGTCACTGATGTGCCTTGTTTTTCTGCAGATCATGCTGCTGGAGACATCGCGGAGATACAACCCTGCCATTGAGAGCATCACATTCCTGAAGGACTTCAGTTATAACAAGGAGGATTTTGCCAAAGCAGGTACAGCATCATATTTTGTTTGTCTGAGATGTTCATGGTCCACTTTTAAGCTGCAATCAGTCAAAAACAAGCTGCTCGCCTTCAACTCCCTCTTGTTCTGTACCCCATACTCCAGGGGCTCCCACCCCTTTTCCCCCAGGGTCTCCTTTTTAACATAAATTACTTATTTTTTTGAAGGTCATTTCCTGCAATTCCATGTAGTTTAAGAAGATTCATGACATATTTTAGGTAGGCTATTTGATGAGGATAATAATGGATAAGGAAAATTAAGTCTATATCCGTCTTCCCAAAAATGTTATTCCGCTTAAATGTTTTTATTATAATTTATGAACCCGCAATCTTAAAAAGAAAAAGGTGAATAGATCAATTGAAAGCGACAGTCACACACAAGATTACTTCTCAAGTAAAGTCCAATTTCTTTGACTTTACTTTAGGTCGTAGCTCAGCTTCTGATTGTCATGGAGACAAACCAAATATATCCCCATGTGCATCAGTCGTGTCTTTATCTGACATTTTACCACGTAATATATATATTTTTTAATATACAGTACCAGTCAAAAGTTTGGACACCTACTCATTCAAGATTTTTTCATCAGGTCATCACTCTCCTTAGCAAATAGTAAATTGCCTTAGTAAATAGCCTTAGCAAATAGCCCTTACACAGCCTGGAGGTGTGTTGGGTCATTGTCCTCTTGAAAAACAAATGATAGTCCCACTAAGAGCAAACCAGATGGGATGGCGTATTGCTACCGAATGCTGTGGTAGCCATGCTGGTTAAGTGTGCTTTGAAATCTAAGTAAATCACAGGTAGTGTCACCAGCAAAGGATCATCACACCACCTCCATGCTTCACGGTGGGAACCACACATGCGGATATCACCCGTTCACCTACTCTGCTTCTCACAAAGACATGGCGGTCAAATTTGGACTCCAGACCAAAGGACAGATTTCCACTGGTCTAATGTCCATTGATCGTGTTTCTTGGCCCAAGCAAGTCTTCTTATTATTGGTGTCCTTTAGTAGTGGTTTCAGAAATTTGACCATGAAGGCCTGATTCACGCAGTCTCCTCTGAACAGTTGAGATGTGCCTGTTACTTGAACTCAGTGAAGCAGTGGTGGTCCTCATGGGAGCCAGTTTCATAGCGTGTGATGGTTTTTGACTGCACTTGAAGAAACTTTCAAAGTTCTTAATTTTCTGGATTGACTGACCATGTCTTAAAGTAAAGATGGACTGTTTTGCTTTGCTTATTTGAGCTGTTTTTGCCATAATATGGACTTGGTATTTTACCAAACAGAGATATCTCTTCTGTATACCATCCCTACCTTGTCACAACACAACTGATTGGCTCAAATGCATTAAGAAGGAAAAATTCCTCAATTTAACTTAACAAGGCACACCTGTTAATTGAAATGCATTCCACCTCATGAAGCTGGTTGAGAGAATGCGTAGTGTGCAAAGCTGTCAAGGCAAAGGGTGGCAACTTTGAAGAATCTCAAATGTAAAATATATTTAGCTTTAACACTTTGGTTAGTACATGATTTCATAGTTTTGATGTCTTCACTATTATTCTACAATGTAGAAAATAGTAAAACATGAAACACCCTTGAATAAGTGGGTGTGTCCAAACTTTTGACTGGTACTGTGTGTATATACACTACCATTAAGTTTGGTCACGTAGAAAAGTCCTAGTTTTTGAAAAGCTTTCCCCCCCCATTAAAATAATGTAAAATTGATCAGAAATACAGTGTAGACATTGTTAATTTTGTAAATGACTATTGTAGCTGGAAACAGCTGATTTTTATTAACATTTATGGAATATCTACATAGGTGTACAGAGGCCCATTATCAGCAACAATCACTCCTGTGTTCCAATAGCACGTTGTTAGCTAATCCAAGTTTATAATTTTAAAACTACTTGATCATGAGAAAACCCTTTTGCAATTATGTTAGCACAGCTGAAAACTGTTGTCCTGATTTTAAAGAAGCAATAAAACTGGCCTTTAGACTAGTTGAGAATCAGCATTTGTGGGTTCGATTACAGCTCAAAATGGCCAAAAACAAAGACCTTCTCAAATTCGGTAGTCTGTTCTTGTTCTGAGAAATGAAGGCTATTCCATACGAGAAATTGCCAAGAATCTGAAGATCTCGTACAATGCGGTGTACTACTCCCTTCACAGAACAGCGCAAACTGTCTATAACCAGAATAGAAAGAAGTGGGCGGCCCCGGTGCACAACTAAGCAAGAGGGCAAGTACATTAGTGTCTAGTTTGATAAACAGACTCCTCACAAGTCTCAACTGGCAGCTTCATTAAATAGTACCTGCAAACACCAGTCTCAACGTCAACCGCGAGGAGGCTACTCCGGGATGCTGGCCTTCTTGGCAGAGTTCCTCTGTCCAGTGTCTGTTCTTTTGCCCATCTTAATCTTTTCTATTTATTGGCCCGTGAGATATGGATTTTTCTTTGCAACTCTAATGATCAATTAGCCTTTTAAAATGTTAAACTTGGATTAGCTAACACAACGTGCCATTGGCACACAGGAGTGATGGTTGCTGATAATGGGCCTCTGTACGCCTATGTAGATATTACATAAATCAGCTGTTTCCAGCTACAATAGTCATTTACAACATTAACAATGACTAGACTGTATTTCTGATCAATTTGATGTTTTTGTAATGGACCAAAAAAAAATCGCTTTTTTCAAAAACAAGGGCATTTAAGTGACCCCAAACTTTTGAACAGGTGTATATGTATATATACACACACACACACACCTCCCTCAAATCAAGGAAGATTTCCCCCCCCCCCCCCCCCCCAAGGAAACTTTGGCGCCACCCCTGCCATACTCTGTAGAGACATTGACCTGTTACCCTTAACCCATATTTGTTTCCCTCTGTCTGTATTTCCTTCTCCTCTCATCCCCCTCAGGGCTGCAGTTGGAGTTTATCAACCCCATATTTGAGTTTTCCAAGGGCATGAACGACCTGCACCTCGACGAGGCGGAGTATGCTTTGCTCATCGCCATTAACATCTTCTCTGCAGGTCAGAGGTCAAGTGGTATGCTAGTGTGGAACAGAGCCCATATGCAAGGTCCCTTTATTACAAAGGTCTGGACATTGTCGTAATCATTAGGGACTCACGTATGTGGATATTCTGGGCCGATACAATATAAAATATTTTCTTTGCAATATCGATTTAAGTTATCGGCCGATACCAATATTGTCACTGACATATTGTGCATCCCTAGTAATCATATGCGGAAGCGTCCTGAAAACGAACAAATTCACGGGAACAGTGCTGTTTTTAAAGATTCTACAGGGTTTCAGGTGAAAATATGACCAGGGGTCAGGAAATTAAGTAATAAGGTGGCTGTAGATATTTTGAAAAACTTTTCAATAAATAGAATGACTGTTAATGATGCAGTGCCTTCAGAAAGTATTCATACCCCATTACCTATTTAAAATGGACTGAATATGTTATCTACATATAATACCCACATAATGACTAAGTGAAAACAAGTTTTTAGAAAATGTATTGAAAAATTAAAAACATATCTAATTTACATAACTATTCACAATACATGTTAGAATCACCTTCGGCAGCGATTTACAGCTGTGAGTGTCTGGGTAAGTCTCTACGAGCTTTGCACACCTGGATTGTACAATATTTGCACATTATTACAATAATTCTTCATGCTCTGTCAAGTTTGTTGTTCGATCATTGCTAGACAGCCATTTTCAAGTTTTGCCATAGAATTGTAGGCCTATTTAAGTCAAAACTGTAACTAGGCCACTCAGAAATATTCAGTCATCTTGGTAAGCAACTCCAGTGTATATGTGGCATTGTGCGTTAGGTTATTGTCCTGCTGAAAGGTGTATTTGTCTGCCAGTATCTGTTGGAAAGCAGGCTGAACCAGGTTTTCCTGTAGGATTTTGCCTGTGCTTAGCTCTGTTCTGTTTCTTTTTATCCTAAAAAGGTATGAACACCTGAAGGCACTGCATGCGTTTGCTGAGGAGTTCACTACGTATGTCTATTTTCCACTTTGAGTGAATGGTAGCGGCACGGAAAGTTCACCATCAAAGTTATTTTCACTCGCCTCGCTGGTCTCTTTGCCTAAAAGCGGAAGAATTCTAAACAAAGAGTTTAGGATATCAAAATATTAATGTCTTGACCTGGGTACTACAAAGACCTTCCCCATATGTAGGAAGTAATATTCAACAGATATCTATGCATTGTATTGGGTATAAAACATTCAGCTGTATATGTATGTTTCCCAGACCGGCCCAATGTGCAGGACCATGAACTGGTGGAGCGACTGCAGCAGCCGTATGTGGACGCACTTCGTTCTTACATCATGATAAAGAGACCAAACGTGAGTGCCCTAGTTATATACACTGCTCAAAGAAAAAGGGAACACTTAAACAACACAATGTAACTCCAAGTCAATCACACTTCTGTGAAATCAAACTGTCCACTTAGGAAGCAACACTGATTGACAATAAATTTCACATGCTGTTGTGCAAATGGAATAGACAACAGGTGGAAATTATAGGCAATTAGCAAGACACCCCCAATAAAGGAGTGGTTCTGCAGGTGGGGACCACAGACCACTTCTCAGTTCCTATGCTTCCTGGCTGATGTTTTGGTCACTTTTGAATGCTGGCGGTGCTTTCACTCTAGTGGTAGCATGAGACGGAGTCTACAACCCACACAAGTGGCTCAGGTAGTGCAGCTCATCTAGGATGGCACATCAATGCGAGCTGTGGCAAGAAGGTTTGCTGTGTCTGTCAGCGTAGTGTCCAGAGCATGGAGGCGCTACCAGGAGACAGGCCAGTACATCAGGAGACGTGGAGGACGCCGTAGGAGGGCAACAACCCAGCAGCAGGACCGCTACCTCCGCCTTTGTGCAAGGAGGAGCAGGAGGAGCACTGCCAGAGCCCTGCAAAATGACCTCCAGCAGGCCACAAATGTGCATGTGTCTGCTCAAAAGGTCAGAAACAGACTCCATGAGGGTGGTATGAGGGCCCGACGTCCACAGGTGGGGGTTGTGCTTACAGCCCAACACCGTGCAGGACGTTTGGCATTTGCCAGAGAACACCAAGATTGGCAAATTCGCCACTGGCTCCCTGTGCTCTTCACAGATGAAAGCAGGTTCACACTGAGCACATGTGACAGACGTGACAGAGTCTGGAGACGCCGTGGAGAACGTTCTGCTGCCTTCAACATCCTCCAGCATGACCGGTTTGGCGGTGGGTCAGTCATGGTGTGGGGTGGCATTTCTTTGGGGGGCCGCACAGCCCTCCATGTGCTCGCCAGAGGTAGCCTGACTGCCATTAGGTACCGAGATGAGATCCTCAGACTCCTTGTGAGACCATATGCTGGTGCGGTTGGCCCTGGGTTCCTCCCAATGCAAGACAATGCTAGACCTCATGTGGCTGGAGTGTGTTAGCAGTTCCTGCAAGAGGAAGGCACTGATGCTATGGACTTGCCCGCCCGTTCCCCAGACCAGAATCCAATTGAGCACATCTGGGACATCATGTCTCGCTCCATCCACCAACGCCACGTTGCACCACAGCCTGTCCAGGAGTTGGCGGATGCTTTAGTCCAGGTCTGGGAGGAGATCCCTCAGGAGAGACCATCCGCCATCTCATCAGGAGCATGCCCAGGCGTTGTAGGGAAGTCCTACAGGCACGTGGAGGCCACACACACTACGGAGCCTCATTTTTACTTGTTTTAAGGACATTACATCAAAGTTGGATCAGCCTGTAGTGTGTTTTTCCACTTTAATTTTGAGTGTGACTCCAAATCCAGACCGCCATGCGTTGATAAATTTGATTTCCATTGATCATTTGTGTGATTTTGTTGTCAGCACTTTCAACTATGTAAAGACAAAGTATTTAATAAGAATATTTCATTCATTCAGATCTAGGATGTGTTATTTTAGTGTTCCCTTTATTTTTTTGAGCAGTGTAAATGATTTACCTTGTACAAGCCGCCATGTGTAGGTTTTGAGGATTCAGTTGTCACATGCACCCTTGAGTCCGCATTGAGTTGAATTCCGTTTTCAATTCCAGTCGGTACAGGAAATGTATTGAAATGTAGGTCATGAGTGGGAAAATCCAAATAGAAAGTGAAATGAAAATGTTAGGTTAAAAAATACAAAATGTATTGATCCCCACAACTGAATTATGCCACCAGAGACTCTGGGTTTGATCCCAGGCTCCGTCGCAGCTGGCCACGACCGGGAGGTCCATGGGGCGACGCACAATTAGCATCGTCCGGGTTAGGGAGGGTTTGGCCGGTAGGGATATCCTTGTCTCATCGTGCACTAGCGACTCCTGTGGCGGGCCGGGCGCAGTGCACGCTGACCAGGTCGCTCGGGGCACAGTGTTTCCTCCGACACATTGGTGAGGCTGGCTTCCGGGTTGGATGCGCACTGTGTTAAGAAGCAGTGCGGCTTGGTTGGGTTGTGTTTGGGAGGACGCATGACTCTCGACCTTCGTCTCTCCCGAGCCCGTATGGGAGTTGTAGCGATGAGACAAGAGAGGAACTACTAAAAACAATTGGATATTATGAAATTGGGTAAAAAAAAAACTATTTCTCTTCCGTCTAGGATCACCTGATGTTTCCACGCATGCTCATGAAGCTGGTCAGCCTCCGCACCCTCAGCAGCGTCCACTCTGAGCAGGTCTTCGCCCTGCGCCTCCAGGACAAGAAGCTCCCGCCGCTGCTGTCTGAAATCTGGGACGTCCACGAGTGACTCCGCTGACGCCCTCACGGAACTCTGCTGCGCTTCGCAATCGTGTGTACTTGGATGGACATTGGATCTGTCTTTCAAGTGTCGAAAAAAAGACTTGAGAATGAAGCGATGCCTCCAAGGCTACCCAAACACGACGAATCAAACCTACAGATTGGTTGCCAGATTGGAGGAACTTTTTTTTATTCTATTTTTTTTTTATGTCTTCTGTGCTGTTTGGCGGGATATTGATGGCCCTCTGTCCTGCAGACTGGGACACTAATCTCATGGGGGAGGTTGGGGCACAGAAATAGAATGAATAAAATTGGTATTTCTATGGGTTGAGGATTGTGCACCCCTGATTTGTCCTTCGCCCATTCCGTTGTATTAAAGGTGAGACGGCTTGTGGTGAGATTGTGCTGCCATGGTCAGTTTGGCTCAGACTTGCTAGCCAGTGTTAACCATTTAAATCTATTATCTGTTGATAGTCAGTCTCGTGATAGACATATCTTTAATGACAATTGCCATGAAGCTTCAATTGCCAAGAAGCTCCACTCTCAGATCCACATCATCGATGATAACCCCATAGTGAAAATAAATGGAAAAATACATGTTATAGCCCTGTGTTGCAATGGGATAGGATAGAGGTATTTTAACTGCTGCCCAATGTTAAGAAATGTCTTATTGGTGTCCACTGTCCAGATGTATATTAGAATGGTAGGTCGCCTGCTTGATACTGTTGCAATTTTAGCAATTTAATATTCAGCCATCTGATTTGTTCTCCTCTCGGGGAAGGAACAGGAAAGCAATTCTGATTGAATTGTTTAAGGTAAAGTGATTGGAAGTGTTGGTATCGTCTACCACTTTCAAGCGCAGGGCCCCCACCAACCGTTTGTAAATGCACTCAAACATTGATTTACATGTACAAAGTATATATTACTATGACAAAATATATATATTTAGTATGCCCACAAGTGAAGACATCCATACAAAACGACTGTACAATCAACACTCTAACGCACAAGCTAGCAGTGATTTATTTTTAAGCATGACTGGGTATGTCACAGACAAGCTGAGACCTTATACACTGGAACAACTTCAATGCTACGCTAAGCTTAGGCTATAGGTGGGGGCACAAAAAAACTGAACTCATCATGCAGTGGGTCTGCTTACCCACAATCTGCCCCGCCTACCTTGCGAGCAAAACATTTTAGTGCTCCTCCCTCATGACAGTGAAGAGAACACATTTTAGTTTTAAAGTTAATTTCCTGCAATTCTACACTTTTTGCCATAGGGCGGAGGCAAATGTTTGCAGTTTTTAATATGGTAACTGATTATCAACCGGTCGGTCATTCGACCATGCTTTCTACAAGTTTGGTAATTAAGCTGACCTGGGCTAATTGACTGCTGATGCACTTTGTCTTTTATTGTAACTCACAACAGTAAGTTGAGACCCCATCCCTGGTCTAGTCATATGTACTGTCCTCCCCTCCACCAAATCAGCATGATTCAAGACATCTGAGTGGAAACTTTGTCTAAAATGTGCTTTGCATCCCACAATAGTTGGAATATCAAAATAAGTAAAATTGTGCTCCTTGTGTGGGCAGTACTTTCTTCAACGGTAACATTTGTGGGTTACACTTTATAACTTCAATGAATAAACCATTGTAAATGTTTTCAACGCTTATATACATCTGACTGTCTACTAATAATGAAATACTTAATAGTTTTAAACTATTTATAAATGGTTATTCGTGAATGTTATTAGTCGTACCCATTTGATTACTAATAAGGCCATTATAATGTTTCACTCAACTAAGCTCTGTTCATCTTTTTTTCCCTTCATGTTTCTATCACAGTCCTTTGTATGATGACGACTTCTCTAATGTGACACTTTTATTAAACAAACATTCAGAAGGAATTAGAGAAGGAAAGCTTTTTTTTGTTGCGATTTTTGAGTGACAGTTTTGTCCATTCCTTACCTTTACAACTCAAATCAGTGAAATAGAGAGAGGAGAGTTGAGGACTGAGACAAAATGGGGCGATTTATCATAAGTTGCACAATATGTCAAAGTAGCACAGAGATAAAGGAGGTAAGATACATTGGGGCATAAGGTTTTCACACACTTCTACACTATTCAAAGGGTTTGCGCTTCCCTGGGCGTGTGTGTGTGTGGAGCCATCTATTTTCAATTACTCTTGAGACCCAAATGTCAACCATACAATCAGTTTTTCTTATTTTTCCCTTCAATATGTGACTCATACCAGTGAATGATTGTCTGCATTGAAATTACATTATTTCAGTATTTTCAATATTAATAGAAAACTAAAGCATTAACACAAGGTATGCGATTTAATGGTATGGAGTCTTAGGTCTAAATAGTGTTTTCAGTTGTTTGGCATACACAATGTTCCTTGAAATTATTGTTAATACTGTTGGTAACTGAAAGTTGATTAATAGAATTTACGACATTCTGGTGTGCAGAACTCATTTAATTCCCTTCTCTACATCTTAAAAGGGTGAAGCTGTAAACAATATTGTCAAATGCAAACTTATGTCAATGTTTTTTTTAACAACTTTAGGACCTTCTATATTCTTTTATATGTATAAATTAAAACAAAAATATTGTAGCCTATTGCCAGATAATGTTTCCGAAACAAATATTTTCCCGATTTTTTTTGTTTTTATTACAATTTCAAAGTGATTTAAGCTCATACAACATTAATAAATTGTAATTGTTCCTAGTTTTTTTTTCTATGCTGCTTTTATAAATATTTCAACACTAGGTGAAAGAAATTAATTAGTTCTCTTAAATGTAGCACGGCCAGTAAACCGGTGCTGGGAATTTATTCACCCACACTTGTGTGTTTGGTGTTCTGTGGTCAAATAGAGCAGTCAACAGTTCTGTTGCTATTTATACATTTTTTTTAAATCAGAAGAGCTTGTAAATACAGAATGAATTTGGTTAAGTTGGAAACTACCTTGGCATTTTACTGTATTGACAACCATTTACTGTATTACACAGTAGGCTTCATGCAATTATAGTTCTAGTCCGTTTGGGGTCTATTCTTGTCATTTAAATTATGCTTAGTGACAGCTCCCAAATATACTGAACAAAAATACAAACGCAACACGTAAAGTGTTGGTCACATCTTTCATGAGCTGAAATAAACAATCCCAGAAATGTTCCATATGCACAAAATGTTTCACTCAAATGTTGTGCACAAATTTGTTTACGTCCTTGTTATGGCGCATTTCTCCTTTGCCAAGATAATCCATCCAGCTGACAGGTGAAGCATCAACAAGCTGATTAAATAGCATGATCATTACACAGGTGCATCTTGTGCTGGAGACAAAAGGACACTAAAATATGCAGTTTTGTTATAACACAATGCCACAGATGTTTTGAGGGAGTGTGCAATTGGCATGCTGACTGCAGGAATGTCCACCAGAACGGAATGTTAATTTCTCTACCATAAACCACCTCAAGTTGTTTTAGAGAATTTTGCAGTATATCCAACCGGCCTCACAACCGCCGACCACGTGTAACCACACCATCCTAAGACCTCCATCCGGCTTCTTCACCTGTGTCTGAGACTAGCCACCGTTCCGGATGGAGGTCCTAGGATGGTGTGGTTACACGTGGTTGGCGGTTGTGAGGCTGATGAAACAGGAGTATTTCTCTCTGTAATAAAGCCCTTCTGTGGGGAAAAACTATTTCTGATTGGCTGGGCCTGGCCCCCCCAGTGGCTGGACCTGGCCCCCCCAGTGGCTGGACCTATGCCCTCCCAGGCCCTCCAGTGACTGGGCCTATGCCCTTCCAGGCCCCTCAGTGGCTGGGCACAGGTGAAGAAGCCGGATGGAGGTCCTAGGATGGTGTGGTTACATGTGGTCGGCGGTTGTGAGCTGATGAAACAGGAGTATTTCTCTCTGTAATAAAGCCCTTCTGTGGGGAAAAACTATTTCTGATTGGCTGGGCCTGCCCCCCCCCCAGTGGCTGGACCTATGCCCTCCCAGGCCCTCCAGTGGCTGGGCCTATGCCCTCCCAGGCCCTCCAGTGGCTGGGCCTATGCCCTCCCAGGCCCTCCAGTGGCTGGGCCTATGCCCTTCCAGGCCCCTCAGTGGCTGGGCCTATGCCCTCCCAGGCCCTCCAGTGGCTGGGCCTATGCCCTTCCAGGCCCTCCAGTGGCTGGGCCTATGCCCTCCCAGGCCCTCCAGTGACTGGGCCTATGCCCTCCCAGGCCCTCCAGTGACTGGGCCTATGCCCTTCCAGGCCCCTCAGTGGCTGGGCACAGGTGAAGAAGCCGGATGGAGGTCCTAGGATGGTGTGGTTACATGTGGTCGGCGGTTGTGAGCTGATGAAACAGGAGTATTTCTCTCTGTAATAAAGCCCTTCTGTGGGGAAAAACTATTTCTGATTGGCTGGGCCTATGCCCTCCCAGGCCCTCCAGTGGCTGGGCCTATGCCCTTCCAGGCCCCTCAGTGGCTGGGCCTATGCCCTCCCAGGCCCTCCAGTGGCTGGGCCTAGGCTCTCCAGTGGCTGGGCCTATGCCCTTCCAGGCCCCTCAGTGGCTGGGCCTATGCCCTTTCAGGCCCTCCAGTGGCTGGGCCTATGATGCCCTTCCACACCCACCCATGGCTGCACCTTTGCCCAGTCATGTGAAATCCATTGATTAGGGCCTACTTCATTTATTTCAATTGACTGATTTCCTTATATGAACTATAACTCAGTAAAATCTTAAATTGTTTTATGTTGCATTTATATTTTTGTTCAGTATACATTGTAATGATGATTAAAAGTACACTAATCAAGTTTTAGTTGCTAATGAATTCAGTGTTGACTGTTTTCTCCTTAAAGTACACAATGTTTTCTCCTTAAAGTACACAATCCTTACAATATTTCTGGCCATTTAGGAGACCCTTTTTGCCCATTAACTAATTTCAATGAATTAGGCCCTGCATTCAATATTGGACTAAGAACTGGCAATAACACATCCACCCAATGTTACACAATGCAATCATTTGACAAATACATGTTAAAAAATAAATGGTGTGTGCTGCTGTAGTGGCAGCAAAGAGACATTCAAGCTCCCTGTCCCGTTTTCCCAATGACCTATGTGAAGCTAGCCATAGTAAGGATTACCCACAAAAAAAGCCCCTCATTGAAAGTGATGCAAATGGATACAAATAGACTTCAGAATTGCATTTGGGGCATACTTGTAATTCCCTTTACAGCCTTACCTATGGATTGGGGATCAATGAAATGGGGTGTCAGTCTACTCAGTGACACCTACAGAACAGTGAAGAGTTTACACAAATATTAGCATCGTAGCTCATATTGCGGGACTCTGAAGTGCCAACTCTAGGTCCAAGAGGCTTCTAAACAGCTTCTACCCCCAAGCCATAAGACTCCTGAACATCTAATTAAATGGCTACCCAGACTATTTGCATTGCCCCCCCTCTATTACTCCGCTGCTACTCTCTGTTATTATCTATGCATAGTCGCTTTAATAACTCTACCTACATGTACAGTACATATTACCTCGACTAACCGGTGCCCCGGCACATTGACTCTGTACCAGTACCCCCTGTATATAGTCTCGCTATTGTTATTTTACTGCTGCTCTTTAACTACTTGTTACTTGTTTCTTATTCCTATTTTCTAAACTGCATTGTTGGTTAGGGGCTTGTAAGTAAGCATTTCTGTTGTATTCAGCGCATGTGACAAATAAATGTGATTAGATTTTTATTTGAAACCACTGTGAAATGAGCCACATTAAGCTTACCAATTAAGCCACTGTGTATTGGACATTCATTTTGCACAGTACAGCCTTACCTATGGATCCTGGATCAATAAAATGGGGTATCAGTCTACTCTTTGACACCCACAGAACACAACTGAAGGATTTCACAAATATTAGTGTCGTAGCTCATATTGTGGGACTTTGACTGTGGGAAATCACCTCCCCGTCAGTCTCTTGTGCGTATTGACATTCATATTGTACTGTACAAGTGATTTCCCACAGTCAATGTCCTGCAATAAGAGCTACACCTCATATCTGTGGCCCTAGGTGTCACTGAGTAGACTGATACACCATTTAATGTATGCACAATCCATAGGTAAGGCTATACAGTGCAATATGAATATAAATATGCACAACAGGCCCACAGTCAAAGTCCTACAATAAGAGCTATGGTGCTAATATTTGTGTAAACTATTCGATGTTGTTCTGTGGGTGTCACTGAGTAGACTGAGCTGGGGCTTCCCTGGATTTTGTGTTAAACGCTCTACAACAAAGCTTTCTCTGCCCTTAACCTGGTTCTGAACACCTCCAAAACAAAGGTCATGTGGTTTGGTAAGAAGAATTACCCCTCTCCCCACATGTGTGTTTACTACATCTGAGGGTTTCGAGATTGGCTAGACGGTACACTGTACTTCTCTCAGCACATATGCCTAGTTAAATAAAAATAAATAAACATATCAAAGCTGCAGGCTGAAGTTAAATTTAGACTTGGTTTCCTCTAACGTAATTGTCCCTCTTTCACCCCAGCTGCCAAACTAACCCTGACTAAGATGACCATCCTACCCATGCAAGATTACAGAGATGTAATTTATAGATCGGCAGGTAAGGATGCTCTCGAGTGGCTAGATGTTCTTTACCATTCAGCCATCAGATTTGCCACCAATGCTCCTTATAGGACATATCACTGCACTCACTCTATACTCTTCTGTAAACTGGTCATCTCTGTATACCCGTTGCAAAACCCTCTTAGGCCTCACTCCCCCCTATCTGAGATATCTACTGCAGCCCTCATCCTCCACATGCAACACCCGTTCTGCCAGTCACATTCTGTTAAAAGTCCCCAAAGCACACACATCCCTGGGTCGCTCGTCTTTTCAGTTTGCTGCAGCTAGCGACTGGAACGAGCTGCAACGAACACTCAAACTGGACAGTTTTGTCTCAATCTCTTCATTCAAATACTCAATCATGGATACTCTTACTGACAGTTGTGGCTGCTTCGCGTGATGTATTATTGTCTCTACCTTCTTGCCCTTTGTGCTGTTGTCAGTGCCCAATAATGTTTGTACCCTGTTCTCTGCTGCTACCATGTTGTGCTGATGCCATGCTGTGTTGTCATGTGTTGCTGCCATGTTGTTGTCTTGGGTCTCTCTTTATGTAGTGTTATGTTTTGTCATATATATATATTTTTTAATCCCAGCCCCCGTACCCATAGGACCTTTTAGTAGGCTGTCATTGTAAATAATATATATTTTTTAAATTGACATGTCTAGTTAAATAAAAGGTAAAAAAATAAGACTGATACGCTATTTCATTGATCCACAAGCCATAGGTAAGGCTTTACAGTTAAATAAGTATGCCCCCAATGTAATTAGGAAGTCTTATACATCCACAGTGCGATTTCAATTGATTGTTAAATGTGTATAACAGTCCCACTTGTTAAACATTATGTCGTCAAAATATGACATGACCGAAATATTTGCATCACTTTCAACGAGGGACTTTTAGTTTGAAGACGAACAGCAATTTCCACTTTTGTGGCTAATCGTTATTGTGGCTAGAGTCACATAGGTGTCACAATGGTACAGTCTGCCCCCATCCGCGGAAATCCAGTCCCTGCAGATGATCTGGTGGAAATGTTATGAAGACAGGTTTTAAGCCAATAATCATATGCGAGCAAGCATTTCACAGTCTACAATTAGGTGTGGATTTAAAGCACACATTGAAGAGCTGTTGAATCACCATCTCTGGAAAATGGATCCAGGATACATATTACATCTCGCTATTTGAAATACGTCTCAATTCATCTCACTCACTGGCTTTCATTCTACCATCAATAACATACCAGGCCGACGACGACTGCTAACTAGCTAGCGGGTATTCCTAGCCACCTAGCTAACATACTGGTAAGATGTTCTTGCATTTTTCTATTCGCATCTTTCTTGGTAGCAAATTTCACAAATGCGACAACGTCAATTAGTACTGACGATAAAATATGTTACTTGCCAGGGTAAACAAACTTGAAGATAGCTATCATAAGTAGCTAACGTTAGCTATCATAAGTAGCTGGCTGTCTAAGGTTAGCTACTTACGATAGCTGTTAGCTAATGCACTCGTGACGTACGTATGAGTGATGGAGTTGGTTTGCTCTGTAACTGTGTTCTGGAGGATGCTGATTATTTATAGATGGTAATAATCAGCTAAATACTGGAACAATAATTAAATGCAGGTCGTTGTAGATAGAATATCCACGTCCTTATTGAAATTGTAATTAAACATTGTATGGTACTTGTTAACCATTTGCCGGTAGCTTTTCCGTTAAACATAATTAAATCACCTTCACCACGGTCTTCGTCATTATTCCGTCAAGACAGTGTGAGGTAGTATCATAACTAAGCTCTATCTAGCCAGCAACCCAGGCTATGTAGTTATCCGAGAAGGGTGCCATTGCGGCCCGCAATTCAGGGCGTTCCTGCACCCCTCTTTATACTTCGATTGATCCATTTTTAAGATAGGACTCTGGTACAAAAGCTGGAGTTAGTCGCTCCAGTACAGTAGGTGGCGGAAATGCACTGTAATATTGGACGCCAACCGCTGATAAAACCTCCGTATTTTATTTTTTAAATTTAACTAGGAAAGTCAGTTAAGAACAAATTCTTATTTACAATTACGGACTACCGGGGAACAGTGGGTTAAATGCCTTGTTCAGGGGAAGAACGACAGATGTTTACCTTGCCAGCTCGGAGATTCCATCCAGCAACCTTTTGGTTACTGGCCCAACGCTCTAATCACTAGGCTACCTACCACCCCTAGTGATGGGGAAACTAAGCTTTGAGGTTTTCCACCCAATTCTGTCGAAAATAGGTTAGTTACTCTAGGCTTTGACCAACAAACACAGTTACTATTGGCACCTGCTGGTCAAAATAATTTAAAGCTGCCAAATTGTTAGAGATGATGTCCCACATCCCTAGCATGTGCGCAACTAGCCTTTTTGTCTTCTACCAAACCAATACCAAACCAACCAGGTGGTGGTGCAACGGAGCTTCGGATGTCATTGATCACATGCTCTGATAAATTGATACAGAGATTGGCACACTGCTTTGAAGTACACTGCTTAGCTATTTTGACACGTGCCTCAGAGCTCCGGGATCAAACGTACCATCACCAGGTAGACGGTGTCCTTCGCCCTGACTATCAGGCACTGCTTTCCCGCAGTTTTGTTAACGATGGCGAGGCAGTTGTTTGGGTAGGTGGGAGCGAAGTATACTGTGTTAGCTATCTAGCTAGCTAGGACTCCTGTACACAGCAGGCGGGATAGGTAGCTAGCTAGCACACCAGTAGACTGCACTTCGCTCACGCCTGTCAGGCACTGTTTTCCCGCAGTTCTGTTAATGAAGGCGAGGGCAGGTGTTAGTGAAGGACACTGGGTGCTAGCTGGCTGGCGGAATAGGTAGCTAACAATAGCTAGGACACCAGTGGACGGTGTACTTCGCCCCCGCCTGTCGGACACTGCTTTCCCACAGATCTGTTAACGACGGCGAGGCCAGGTGTTCGGCAGGGAGCAAAGGACACGGTGTGCTAGCTAGTAAGCTAGCTAGCTAGGCGGACCCCCGGTACACAGCTGGCGGTAGGCAGGTGCAACATCGCTAGCTAGCTAAGACACATGTAGACAAGTGTCCTTCAAACTCAGATAATACTTATTTCCCTTTTGACCCACATTTTAATCCATAGACAATCAGAATATCCAGAATATCAAAAGTGTCACTCAAGCATGAAGATGGCGTGCTTAGGGGGGCGTTCATGCAGGAACAATGAGATGCTCGAGGAGGGGGGCGCTCATATAGGCCGCAATCACACACTGAGTTAGTCTGCTTCTAGCAAGACACGATGTGGATGCTACGCAGAGGTCTTTGAGGGAAAACCTTTCTAAAGTCCCTATTTTTAGTTAAGGTAAAGGCTACCTTGGATCTTGGGGTCAAGGGCGTTTTGACCCATTGTCACCAATTATGTATATTGTCACCCATGCAGAAGAGTCTTGCACTGTCTAGCTGCAGTTGCACGTCAGGTAAATTATGATGACATTGCAAGAATGAGAGAATCTCAAGCCTATAGCTTAAATACTTGCGTGAGTACTATTCAAGCAGTTTTGCTTGTACTAGTCAGTGTCTTCTTCATTTGATAGAAAGCATAACATATAGGCACCTAGGCAGAATTAATATATTATATTAGGCCTATGTCTGATTGCAGACACACTAGCCACAACATCAAGATCTGTTCCTTTAGGCAGCCCAAAAGAGAGGTGACGAAATAGCCACATTTGTTTATTTACTATAAGACCATGGCCAGCCAGCTGGTGTGATGGAGTCATTTTCATGTTTTGAAATACCATCAAGAGCACCAATTTCCAGTGAATGGTGCAACTGCGGTATTTTAAACTGCAGTATTTCAGAATATTTCCGACTGTACAGCACTTTTGTGTACTTATGTTTCAATGTTTCTAGGTGTCTCTCCGCAGTTTTAGTTTTGTTCGCAGCAAAACTAACAAGACATTGTCCCTTTATTGGACAAGACAATCTGGCTATTTAAAAATGTGAGGCCACTGCAATAGGCTACATCCTTTCCATTTTGGTTGCAATTCAGTGTTAGTGTTGGTTTGCATGTTGTGTGAATCATATCTCCCCTCAATGCTTACATAACCAGTCAGTACCACCTGCAGAGTCGACCACTCTGACCAGATTCAGCTGTTGCCTTAACCTGGGCCATTATTTAGCCTGTGAAGATCATTCGATTGGCGGGGACCTGCTTTCTCTCACATGGTTCAGTCATTATGCTAGCCTACTCTGATTTTCTGCTCTCTGGGAAAGGAAGGCTTTGATTGCTTGACCCAGAGCTCACCTCTTGTCAGATGGTTTACAGTGTATCTTCTATTTTGTCAGTGTTGCTGTTGGATTGGTAAACTTGACCAGGAGCTCTAGCTCTGTCACCCCTACTTTAAAATTTGTATTTTCAATAACCCTATTTCAATATGTCAGTGTTAAAACTTTTTTTAGATGTTTATTCATATTTCCTCCCGCTGTCGAAACCCGACATGCAACGCATAGTGTACACAGTGACGTACGCTATGCATAGTGTACACAGTGACGTACGCTATGCATAGTGTACACAGTGACGTACGCTATGCATAGTGTACACAGTGACGTTATAATGAAGTAGGGTTATTGGTTTTGGTGAGGAAATTGTGTATGTTGTCAGCCCTGTATGTTGATGCTGGGGGCCTTCAATTCCAGGCCAGATATAAAAACTCTGGTGTTGTCATTAATGTGGCATAATGAAGGTGGCAGTTAAATGTTTTGCTATATATTGGACAGAAATTAACTGCCTAGCTAGGCCTTAACTGTATACATTTAGGCCTGGTTCGCAGTCGGTGTTCCAATTCCTCCCAAAGGTGTTCGATGGGCTTGAGGTCTGGGCTCTGTGCAGGCCAGTCAAGTTCTTCCACACCTATCTCAACAAACCATTTCCGTATGGACCTCGCTTTGTGCACAGGGTCTGAAACAGGAAAGGGCTTCCCCAAACTGTTGCCCCAAAGTTGGAAGCACAGAATCGCCTAGAATGTCATTGTATGCCGTAGCATTAAGATTTCCCTTCATTGGAACTAAGGGGCCTAACCTGAACCATGAAAAACAGCCCCAGACCATTATTCTTCCTTCACCAAACTTTGCAGATGGTACTATGCATTGGGGCAGGTAGCATTCTCCTCTCATCTGCCAAACCCAGATTTGTTTGTCGGACTGCCAGATGGTGAAGCGTGAATCTTCACTCCAGAGAATGCGTTTACACTGCTCCAGAATCCGATGGCAGCGCAGTTTACACCACTCAAATGGACTCTTGGCATTGCACATGGTGATCTTAGGTTTGTGTGCAGCTGCTCCTCAATGGAAACCCATTTCATTAAGCTTCCGACGAACATTTCCTTATGCTGACATTGCTTCCATAGGCAGTTTGTAGTGAGGACCGACGATTTGTGCGCGCTATGCGCTTCAGCACTCGGTGGTCCCATTCTGTGAACTTGTGTGGCCTACCACTTCGCGACTAAGCCGTTGTTGCTCCTAGACCTTTCCACTTCACAATAACATCACTTCTAGTTGACCGGGGCAGCTCTAGCAGTGCAGATATTTGACGAACTGACTTGTTGGAAAGGTGGCTTTCTATGACTGTGCCACATTAAAAAGTAACTGAGCTCTTCCGTAAAGCCATTCTACTGCCAATTTTTGTGTATGGAGATTGCATGGTTGTGTGCTCGATTTTTTTCACGTCAGCAACGGGTCGGGTTGAAATGGCCAAAAATCCACTAATTTGAAGGGCTGTCCACATACTTTTGTTAATATAGTGTATATTGAGCAATATATTTGGAACCTCAAATAGCAATACATTTGCAGCATCGAATTGCAATACGTCTCTTCTCGGCAACTATGTATTGTGACAATATTGTATCATGAGTTCCCTGGCAATTCCCAGCCCTAGTTTTTGCACACAGATTCCATCTCAGCCTCATGACATCATATTCATTACAGTTGAATCCAATTGGAGGAAGGCATCCTAATGGTAGTTTGTTACTTGGACAGGTTTGAATTATTTTGTAATGGTTGTCTAGATCCTTGAGGCATTTAAATTTAGCAGCTGAATGACACACGAGTCTTTTGCAGTCTGCTACAGGCTGTTTTCAGTAGAGGTCGACCGATTATGATTTTTCAACGCCGATACTGATTATTGGAGGACCAAAAAAAGCCAATACCGATTAATCGGCCGATTTTTATTTATTTGTTTATTTATTTGTAATAATGACAATTACAACCATACTGAATGAACACTTATTTTAACTTAATATAACACATCAATAAAATCAATTTAGCCTCAAATAAATCATGAAACATGTTCAATTTGGTTTAAATAATGCAAAAACAAAGTGTTGGAGAAGAAAGTAAAAGTGCAATATGTGCTATGTATGAAAGCTAACGTTTAAGTTTCTTGTGCAGAACATGAGAACATATGAAAGCTGGTGGTTCCTTTTAACATGAGTCTTCAATATTCCCAGATAAGAAGTTGCACGGCTATTTCACTTAGGCCTAGTAGGCTAATATTTCACCCATCAGATCAAACACAACCATCTTTGTCAGATATAGGCTACTGGTAAGCTGATCTGGTTGTGGAATGTTTGTCTTTCTGGGTGGAGTTTCAAAGGCACCACTTGCAAATGTATCTAGTTTATAGTGCAGAATGCACTGAGTAGTTGTAGGCACTGGACTACTTTGTTAAATGGTCACGTGGTCTGGCACTAGATGAAGCCTAAGCATAGCTTCTGAGTTATAGATTTCTAGGTGGAGCCAACATTTCAACACCATTAAGAAGGGCTCCCGAGTGGCGCAACGGTCTAAGGCACTGCATCTCCGTGCAAGAGGCGTCACTACAGTCCCTGGTTCGAATCCAGACTGAATCACATCCGGCCGGGATTGGGAGTCCTGTAGGGCGGCACACAATTGGCCCAGTGTTGTCTGGATTTTGCCGGGGTAGGTCGTCATTATAAATAAGAATTTGTTCTTAACTGACTTGCCTGGTTAAATTAAAAAATCTAAGGGAGGCTACTGGGAACAAGATACAAGCGTGCACAGTTTCTACATGGCCACATAGATTTGGTATTTGCTGCCACTTCACTGCTGAGGTCCCTAGTGCATTAGCGCCCACACATTTGTAAATTAATTATGCTACTCCAAGAAGGAAGGTAAACAAACCAGTGAAGAAGGCTCAGGCAATATTTCCTCTGTGTTATTGATAGAAAAAAAGCTAGGCCGGTGTACCTGCGGTGGCATCTTAAATGATGATTCTAGACCGTTTATAGGCCTAGTTGCTTTGTTGACCATTCATAGGAGTGGGCCTTTTTTGACACCTGAGAATAACCTTCCATGGACATTGTTTGTACCAGCCTTTGACGTCTGCTTAATATTGTAAGGGCATGACCTGAAGTTGAGCACACAATTAAGCATTATCCATATCCGAGGCCTGTGGGTAGGTAATTAGGCTTTATTGTGAATGGAGCAACTAAACAAATGAGCTGCAGGCATCATTGAGGAAATTGAATGAACTAGAGCTGCTGTAATCAAACATTCGGCTACATTTCAGTGAAAGGCCAGTTATGTACAGATTCTGCCAGAGAAACTCATCAGGATTCATGCCTATTTTAGATTGCAGCCTTATTTTTTTTGATGAACCCATTCACATTATTCTTTGAATCTACTCGAGGTACTTGTCCTCTTCCCGTTCTGTGCTAAGTTTGGTCAGGCCTAGTCCAGAGCCATATATAGGCCACATTCTTCCTGGTTTTTGCTTTGTAGCTGTCATGGTTAATTTCCTCATTTGACCTCATCGTATTTTGTAAAATGGCCCCTTAGCCTAGATAATAAAACCTTTGGTGCCACTGATAACATGGTGCCCTGCCCACTAACATTCTCTGATTTTAAGAATAGCCGACACACAGCTGAGCAAGAAAGAAGCAGGGTTGGGTTGCTATGACAACTATGCTGATTGTTATTACCTCAGGGCTGATGCTAGGGCTGTAGGCGGAATAAAAGATGATAGACTGTGTAGCAAGCAGGTCACATGACCCGTTGAGCAAGGATGTTAGACTTCTATTTTCTTTCTTTCTAGAATTGTTTCTCTCAGATCCAGCATGTTTTACACAGACTCAGTATGCTGATATTTCCTTTATGAATTGTGCCTTAAAGCCTAGTTTATATCCTATGTACTGATGCGTGGAAGAACTACAAGTAGCTATGTAAAATGGTGTTGCGTAGCAAACCTACACATATGCGCAGCCCAACAATTCATCATTTTGCACAAGAATGCAGGCTCTCATTTAGCGTACTGTTTTTGTGTTGCGTACGTAAGGTATAAACCAGCCTTAATTGTTTTAGATGGGAAGGCAAAATGGCTAACCAATACAGTGGGGCAAAAAAGTATTTAGTCAGCCACCAATTGTGCAAGTTCTCCCACTTAAAAAGATGAGAGGCCTGTAATTTTCATCATAGACTTCAACTATGACAGACAAAATTAGAAAAGAAATCCAGAAAATTACATTGTAGGATTTTTTATGAATTTATTTGCAAATTATGGTGGAAAATAAGTATTTGGTCAATAACAAAAGTTTATCTCAATACTTTGTTATATACTCATTGTTGGCAATGACAGAGGTCAAACGTTTTCTGTAAGTCTTCACAAGGTTTTCACACACTGTTGCTGGTATTTTTGCCCGTTCCTCCATGCAGATCTCCTCTAGAGCAGTGATGTTTTGGGGCTGTTGCTGGGCAACACAGACTTTCAAATCCCTCCAAAGATTTTCTATGTGGTTGAGATCTGGAGACTGGCTAGGCCACTCCAGGACCTTGAAATGCTTCTTACGAAGCCACTCCCTCGTTGCCCGGGCGGTGTGTTTGGGATCATTGTCATGCTGAAAGACCCAGCCACGTGTCATCTTCAATGCCCTTGCTGATGGAAGGAGGTTTTCACTCAAAATCTTACGATACATGGCCCCATTCATTCTTTCCTTTACGTGGATCAGTCGTCCTGGTCCCTTTGCAGAAAAACAGCCCCAGAGCATGATGTTTCCACCCCCATGCTTCACAGTAGGTATGGTGTTCTTTGGATGCAACTCAGCATTCTTTGTCCTCCAAACACAACAAGTTTAGTTTTTACCAAAAAGTGTACTAGCTTAAGCAGGGGGACACGTCTGGCTAGTACACGTCATGTACTAGCTTAAGCAGGGGGACACGTCTGGCACTGCAGGATTTGAGTCCCTGGCGGCGTAGTGTGTTACTGATGGTAGGCTTTGTTACTTTGGTCCCAGCTCTCTGCAGGTCATTCACTAGGTCCCCCCGTGTGGTTCTGGGATTTTTGCTCACCATTCTTGTGATCATTTTGACCCCACGGGGTGAGATCTTGCGTGGAGCCCCAGATCGAGGGAGATTATCAGTGGTCTTGTATGTCTTCCATTTCCTAATAATTGCTTCCACAGTTGATTTCTTCAAACCAAGCTGCTTACATATTGCGGATTCAGTCTTCCCAGCCTGGTGCAGGTCTACAATTTTGTTTCTGGTGTCCTTTGACAGCTCTTTGGTCTTGGCCATAGTGGAGTTTGGAGTGTGACTGTTTGAGGTTGTGGACAGGTGTCTTTTATACTGATAACAAGTTCAAACAGGTGCCATTAATACAGGTAACGAGTGGAGGACAGAGGAGCCTCTTAAAGAAGTTACAGGTCTGTGAGAGCCAGAAATCTTGCTTGTTTGTAGGTGACCAAATATTTATTTTCCACCATAATTTGCAAATAAATTCATTAAAAATCCTACAATGTGATTTTCTGGATTTTTTTCCCTCATTTTGTCTGTCATAGTTGAAGTGTACCTACGATGAAAATTACAGGCCTCTCTCATCTTTTTAAGTGGGAGAACTTGCACAATTGGTGGCTGACTAAATACTTTTTTGCCCCACTGTATGTGTAGATGAGTTTGTCATAGGCCTTATTAAATAAAGGTGAAATATATATATGTTTTCAAATTCACATGTCAGACACATGCCTCCATTAAGTCGCTTCAGGCTCTTCTAGTATGTTAATCTGTTCTGTAGCCTAAACGGTACTTGGAGACATGTTTGTCTTGCCGTATTTACTATCCAAATGGCCCATTTCCTGTTAACTTACAATGTCAGCCCAGCTATCAATCTCAAATCTCTGTCCACAGGCTGATTTGTGAGATATTTTGACTCTTAGAAAAAACTGCTTTCTGAGCAGAAGTGTCTGCTCTAATCACTGAATCATGCCTTAATTTCCACCCATTGCAATAGAGGCAGATTGATAGTTTTGCTGGGTCGAGCGCTGCGAGAAACTTGCAGCCCAAGCGATTCTCCACAAGCACTTCCTAATCAGAGTATTTCATTATGATAGTAGTATACGTCTTATCAAAATGTTTTTTTTTTTTTAGAAGAGGAGTACTAGGTCTTTGAATGTGGCACAATGAGACCTAGAGCCTATGATACACAAACTCACTGGTCACTTTTCCTGATTATGTTGAATTTGCAACGTGTGTTTTGAATTCCTACGTCTTAGTCATGGGTTGGTGAAGTTGTAAAGGTTGGATGTGTAGAAAGCTTATTTCCACGTTTCAAATCCCATGTCCTTTGGGCTACATCTCCATAAATGTTTAGCTGGATTACTTCTCATGTTCTCAAACACTTGAGTTTGCAGTCCTCACTACAAATGATTTGACAGACCTGATCTGTCGTCTGTGAGATAATGCAGTACTATAGCTCAGCAAATGCCCTCTCTCTAGCGTTAGGAAAGTGCCTCATCAGATGGGCTTATAATTCAACATCAGCACAGCTTTTCTGGGAATATCAGATACCTGTTAGGCATACCAGAATGCCACAGGCCTTGCAAGCATTACTTTGTGGTGTCATGCACAATGAACGTAGCTCCCTTTAAGTAACTGTCCAGGGTTTCCAGATTTCTATGAAATATACAATATGAGTGAAATAGTTTTCCTTCCATTTCAAAAATGTTTTAGTTAAAAAGCAGCTTTTCTGTGTTGGAATGGTGAGGGCGTACCACAACAATGGTGTGGTCATAAAAAATATTCATGTGAGTTTAGGCTGTCCCCGAATAAAATAATAAACTCTTGGTCGACCAAGAGTTGTCTGTTCTGTTACCGAAATCTGAAATGTTACCGAAATTTGTTTAGGAAAAACATTCCCTATTCCCTCAACCCTTGCCCTCTTTATGTGACAGGTATGACCAAAGACCAGTGGTGGGAAAAAGTACCCAATTATCATACTTAAGTAAAGATACCTTAAGAGAAAATGACTCAAGTGTAAGTGACCCAGTAAAATACTACTTGAGTAAAAGTCTAAAAGTATTTGGTTTGAAATAAACTTAAGTATCAAAAGTAAATGTAATTGCTAAAATATACTTAAGTATCAAAAGTAAAAGTATAAATCATTTCATGTTCCTTATATTAAGCAAAACCAGACAGCACAATTGTTTTATTTGTTTTATATATTTTTTTTTACAGATTGCCAGGGACACACTCCAACATAATTTACAAAGTAAGCATTTGTGTTTAGTGTGTTCGCCAGATCAGAGGCGGTAGAGATGACCAGGCATGTTCTCTTGATAAGTGTGTGAATTGGACCATTTTCCTGTCCTGCTAAGCAGAGTACTTTTGGGTGTCAGGGAAAATGTATGGAGTAAAAAGTACATTATTGTCTTTTGGAATAAAGTCAAGTAAAAGTAATCAAAAATATAAATAGTAAAGTACTACTTAAGTACTACATAAGTACTTTACACCACTGCTAAAGACCTATTCGCAAAGGACTAATATTACTAGAGAACAATATAGATACAGAATTACAGTATATGTCCAGGTGATGGGGCCATACTGATAATTCAAGCTTGGTTCCCAAGATTCTAAACCACACCGAACAGTCTTTGGTATAGTGTCGCCATAATATTTGAATTGAGGAAGTGTGATCATAATCATTAGGATATTTTAGCGATCCGCCGTACGTCCTAAATGCCCCCCAGCCTTCAGATGTGAGCTAAGCAGTGCAATTGCACTTGATGTGTTTTAAAGCTATGGATGAGAAAGTTAACTAGTGCCTACTTTGAGCCGGATCCTACCGGAACAGGATGTGGCACCTCTCCGTTTTGGACTGTTTTGTTCTGGAACCTATTTGGCCAGATCCGGTACCTCTCCTGGCATGAAAAATAATTTTCACTTTTTGCAATGTAAAAATGTGAATAAAAGCCTTCCATGTATATTCGAATTGCCTCTTCGTTAATTCTCCTGACCCCACAAAAATTGTTATGTGAAAAAGTGGATTTTCAGCCCGGGCCTAATATTCTAAGAATCAATTTGGGTTGGGCGGGCCTGGGTTTAGGGTTTGCGCAACATTGTAACATTGTTTGAGACCAACGCGTGGCTGTGTGAGAAGCGCGCCAGTATCTCTCACATAACTAGAATGAGATTCACTTTCTATCATCTCTCTGCTCTGATAGACATGAGCCTGCAACTCTCATCTCTCCAGCGTTGCACTTAATAATTTATTCTCTTATAGATTCATAGCTGCCTGAAGGGTTCTGAACAGACTGCAGCACCCCTTAAAAATGGAAATACATTTGCCAAAGTTATAGAATTACTGCTGTCTGTTCAGAAATAAATGAAATAATTCAGAATAGCCTACTACACCATGATAAAGCCTATAATTTAGCCACAGAGGTTCAATATCTTATTTAAATTGCTGCGCTGTGGATTGTAGCCCAATAACAAGGAATAGCCTACAGGCGGGAACGTGCGGCAAATCTCAGTGAACAAACAGCTGCAGACAAAACGGGCCTTAAGCAATATTTCAAATACAATCGAGGGAAAGCAAATGGCTCCTGCTGAAAAGAGAAGACTATGCTGTACACTACCAAAATATTTGTATCAAATTATTTTGTTTTACAAAAGAGAGAGAGAGAGAGCGCGAGTGAGTTGCGCATCATTGGGTGAAACTGGAAAGCATTTTTAGGACTCATTTCCTCATATTGTAGCCTACAATGTGGCTCCACACACCTAGACCTAGGCTATTGATGGATTCAAGACAAGGTCGTTTTTATTGATCTCAGATTCTCAGTGTCAGAGTAGCCTGCCATTTCGATAATTTTCGCGGTATTAAAAAAAGATTATGCCGAAGTCTCCAGTCATGTAAAATTATGTAAAACTGCATGAAATGAGTTTATAAAAGGCCAAAATTTTCCCCGATCCTAGGCTACAAAAAAATCTCCCCATGCGTGCAACTTCTGTAACATGCTGACCAGACTGGACACGTCGCATACGCGAGCGTCGGAAAATAAATGTAGAAATCCACGTTATTCAATTATTGCACCCACACTGCTCGCGCGTGCCAACGAGTGTCTGCGACACCAAGGGCTAAAATAAAACTCATTCCTATTTCTGACGCAGATCGCGCGGCAAGTCCTGCCTCTCCCGTCTCATTGGTTTATAGAAGCAGGTAACCACGTGCCTTCTCCTCATTGGTTATACCAACTTGGGTGATTGAAATACTAACTGTTTTGCCGGTAGTCGTGGTAATACAATGAAAGTTTAGATCACCATATAAATTAAACGATGAAAAAGCCTAGAAGGAGGAGAGATGACTAGAAACGATTCGGTTGGCCGTTTTATGTGTGGATAAATTGTCGGAATAGAGGTCCTTGTGCATTTCAGGTAAAATAACAACTCAATGTTTATATTCCAGGACAAATTAGCTCGCAACAGCAAGCTAGTTAAATTGGACAAATTAACGTTAGCTAGCAAATTGCCATACATGTTTAATGCTTTTCGGCCTGTCCCCAAATTAATGTCATTGGTTCAGAGTTTGTTTTGATATTTTAACCTGCGTGTCGTGACCGTGTTTGGTGTGGGGGGGCAAAATAAATGTATGCACGATAGCGCACGCCTCTACTCTAATGCTCTATGCTACTATGCAAATGCAATGATATACATGCAATGCTTTATTATGAAGTTTATTTATTCATTTGTTTATGCGTTCGTTACCTCAGAACTCCCCAGGTCACCCCCCCCCCCTTTTGCTCTCACTTTTTTTCCCGGCACCTCCCAATTTACAAATGAAGCGCTGAATTTGTAATTTCTAAACGTTTTGTTCAGCTATGCTGCTTTCCTATCTAACAGCAAGGTTTGCATTTAATAGGCTCAATAGTTTTTACTGATGCATTTGGCAGTATTCAATTATATAAACAAAAGCATTCACTGTGAAAGTTGATAGGCTACATGTAGGCCATTCATATATAAAGCTTATGCGTAGCACAAAGTTACATTTTTCGAATAATTTATTGTTGCACGAACCGCAAGCTGTCAAACACAGACATTTCTCTCAAAACACAGGGATGTCGATTCGCACGGGACTAGTATTGTCAGAGGACATTGGAGTTCACCAAAAACAGTAGGTTATTCTGGCTGGAGTTGTTATTTGTTCAAACAAATACTGACATGGGAGATTCGGACAGAACTAAAATGACAGATATGGTGTTGTATACTTGTGCACATAATCACATTTCCCGACCTCCCCCAGTAAAACCTATCCGGTCCGAATATGGGGCTTGACTTATAGAATATCATAACATAAATAAATTGGTTATAACAAACTGAAAACCGACTATAACACATGTGACAGCAAAATAGATGCAGAGGACGTGAAAAATAAACTGGGAATGGGGAAATGTTTACTGGTTGCTCAGGAGGTAAATGGAAAGTCAGATGGGTGGAATACATTTGACTAGTTGTGGAAAATACTAGAGAACAAGAAAGATAAGATAAGGAGCAAGAGCTGGGTGCATGTTATCTGTGCCAAACAGGTGCTGTATAGAAAACAATATGATTTTTCTGACCCTTTGGAACAATGTAAACAACACTAAATATATTATAAGCCTACCAGAGACTCTGTAAAATTGTGTTTTTGTTAAGCCTTTATTACAGCAAAGACTCAAAACAGGAGCATTCATTCGTGAATGCAATTTCCGTAATGGAACGGTTTGTTTGTTTAAACTAATTATTCAAGGCTGGCTTTATTATATTTTAAAACGAAAATGTTTGATTGCATTTCAAATCATAAATGACTTGTATGACATGTGATGACATGAATGAATGATTGATACAGTAGCCTAGATAAGTATTGAAATGTAGACCGACGTAAGTTACGGTATTCAGACTAAACAGGATGAGCTCTTAGGCCAACAGCTCAGGTGGTTATACAAGGCTGCTATCCTAAGGGTGCTAATGACAATGACGTTACTTATGATCATAATAATAGTAATAATAACAACATGACATTTTTTGGACAATTTGGAAGTGTAAATCACACTAAATCAATTATAAATAATACCAGAGAGGCTGTACTAATGAAAAAAGTTTAAAGCCTTTCTTACAGCAAAGCAAAGATTAAAAACAGCCACAATTGGGAAGTTGTTTACTTGACATGTCATTCATTGCATGAGGCTTGGTGCTCACAGAATCAGCAGGCTATTAAACAAACAGTCAAACACTCAAACAGGCAACAGAAGCAGGATCTGTCTTATTTCTGTAGATATATTGTTGATAAAGCCAGGCACATTTAACAGTTAGGCTACTGATTATAGACCTAATAAGTTGGTTTCCTCTCTCCTCACTTTTCTTAGACAATAAGGCAAGGACTGTTTTGTCATCTCCTCATTCTGCTACTGCCTACGCTGCATTGTTCTCAACACCAATATGCTGGGTAACTTTGCTATTATGCACATAGCAACATGGTCTAGGAAAAGGCGACAATTCAACAGCGCACTGATGTGTGTTTGAACCGTGGATTGCGACTACTATCCAATGCTGGAGAAAGCGCATTTGTTATAAAATAATAATATTTTTATTAGTGTTGCATCATTGTTCTTACTTAATATAACCGTCTAAAATTTCAGTGGCACATCTGACTGATGGACTGTGCCATCCCTATGGCCTCCACAATGCATCAGTCATTCGTAAAGTATTCAGACCCCTTGACTTTTTCCACATTTTGTTAGGTTACAGCCTTATTCTGACATGTATTAAATCCTTTTCCCCCCTCATCATTCTACACACAATACCCCATAATGACAAAGCAAAAACAGTTTTGTAGAAATTTTTGCTAATTTATCAAATAAAAAAACTGACATCACATTTACACAAGTATTCAGACCCTTTACTCAGTTCTTTGTTATAGCACCTTTGGCAGTGATTACAGCCTTGAGTCTTCCTGGGTTTGGCACACCTGTATTTGTGGAGTTTCTCCCATTCTTTTCTGTAGATCCTCTGAAGCTCTGTCAGGTTGGATGGAGAGCGTTGAGGTACAGCTATTTTCAGGTCTCTCCAGAGATGTTTGATCGGGTTCAAGTCCGGGCACTGGCTGGGCCACTCAAGGACATTCACAGACTTGTCCCAAAGCTACTCCTGCGTTGTCTTGGCTGTGTGCTTAGGGTCATTGTCCTGTTGGAAGGTGAACCTTCGCCCCAGTCTTGAGCTCTCTCGAGCAGGTTTTCATCAAGGATCTCTCAGTACTTTGCTCTGTTCATTTTGCCCTCGATCCTGACTATAGAAAACTATATACTTGCCTTTTTATCTAATTTGATTAGTATTAGCGATCAACACTGCACTTTCAAATGGGGAATGCATGACGTTTGGCGCTTATAGACAGCTAGCTAATACAACAAGAAAGAAATCACATTTTGTTGTGTGATAAAAGTATGTAGCCAAGGCTATATATAGGTGAAGTTGGAAGTTTACATACACCTTAGTCAAAGACATTTAAACTCAGTTTTTCACAATTCCTGACTTTTAATCCTAGTAAACATTCCCTGTCTTAGGTCAGTTAGGATCACCACTTTATTTTAAGAATGTGTGACGTCAGAATAATAGAGAGAATGATTTATTTCAGCTTTTATTTCTTTCATCACATTCCCAGTGGGTCCGAAGTTTACATACACTCAATTAGTATTTGGTAGCATTGCCTTTAAATTATTTAACTTGGGTCAAATGTTTTGGATAGCCTTCCACAAGCTTCCCACAATAAGTTGGGTGAATTTTAGCCCATTCTTCCTGAATGGGCTGGTGTAACTGAGTCAGGTTTGTAGGCCTCCTTGCTCACACACACTTTTTCAGTTCTGCCCACAAATGTTCTATAGGATTGAGGTCAGGGCTTTGTGATGGCCACTCCAATACCTTGACTCTGTTGTCCTTTTGCCATTTTGCCACAACTTTGGAAGTATGCTTGCTTGAGGTCATTGTCCATTTGGAAGACCCATTTGCGACCAAGCTTTAACTTCCTGACTGATGTCTTGAGCTGTTGCTTCAATATATTATCCACATAATTTTCCTCCCTCATGATGCTATCTATTTTGTGAAGTGCACCAGTCCCTCCTGCAGCAAAGCATCCCCACAACATGATGCTGCCACCCCCGTGCTTCACGGTTGGGATGGTATTCTTCGGCTAGCAAGCCTCCCCCTTTTCCTCCAAACCTAATGATGGTCATTATGGCCAAGCAATTATATTTTTGTTTCATCAGACAAGAGGACATTTCTCTACGATCTTTGTCACCATATGCAGTTGCAAACCGTAGTCTGGCTTTTTTATGGTGGTTTTGGATCAGTGGCATCTTCCTTGCTAAGCGGCCTTTCAGGTTATGTCGATATAGGACTCGTTTTACAGTGGATATAGATATTATTGTACCTGTTTACTCCAGCATCTTCACAAGGTCCTTTGCTGTTGTACTGGGATTGATTTGCACTTTTTTTTACCAAAGTACGCTCATCTCTAGGAGACAGAACACGTCTCCTTCCTGAGCAGTATGTCGGCTGCGTGGTCCCATGGTGTTTATACATGCGTACTATTGTTTGTACAGATGAACGTGGTACCTTCAGGCGTTTGTAAATTGCTCCCAAGGATGAACCAGACTTGTGGAGGTCTACAATTTCTTTTGTGAGGTCTTGGTTGATTTATTTTGATATTCCCATGATGTCACGCAAAGAGGTACTGAGTTTGAAGGTAGGCCTTGAAATACATCCACTGGTACACCTCCAATTGACTCAAATGATGTCAATTGGCCTATCAGAAGCTTCTAAAGCCATTACATAATTTTCTGGAATTTTCCAAGCTGTTTAAAGGCAGTCAACTTGGTGTATGTAAACTTCTGACCCACTGGAATTGTGATCCAGTGAATTATAACCATGTGTATGTGACAGATAAAATTTGATTTGATTTATAAGTAAAATAATCTGTCTGTAAACAATTGTTGGACAAATTGCTTTGTCCTCACCAACTTGCCAAAACTATAGTTTGTTAACAAGACATTTGTTGAGTGGTTGAAACATTAGTTTGAATGACTCCAACCTAAGTGTATGTAAACGTCCAACTTCAACTGTACATCAGTGTGTTGATGCTAGCAAATGAAAGTGCTAACTAGTGCTTGATAACTGCGTCGCACATGGAAGTATGATTACAAGGAAAATGCACAAACACCAACAGTGGCATTTCTGTGTTAAATCTACACCTCTACTTCACATCTACTGCAGTGTGACAATAAGCTCTCCTTCTGGCAATTTCTATACTGAGCCTCCTTTCTGTTGGCAGCTACTACTATACCCCGATCAAAGGGACTTAAAATATTTTGTCTTTCCCATTCACCCTCTGAATTCCACAAATACACAATCCATGTCTCAATTGTCTCAAGGCTTTATTTAACCTGTCTCCTCCACTTCATCTACAGTACACTGATTGAAGTGGATTTAAAACTAGTTAGGGATAGGCGGGACGCAAATGTCTCAACTGGCCAATTGCCAGGGACAATGCAGAGCACCAGATTCAAATAAAATACTATAAAATGCAAACTTTCATTAAATCACACATGTAAGATACTCAATTAAAGCTACACTCGTTGTGAATCCAGCCAACATGTCAGATTAAAAAATATATTTTCGGCGAAAGCATAAGAAGCTATTATCTGATAGCCTGCACCATCTGCACTAGCAGTAAACGAAGGAGTTCACATATTTCAACCCTGCAGGCGCTACACAAAACACTGAAATAAAATATAAAACATGTATTACCTTTGAGCTTCTTTTGTTGGCACTCCAATATGTCCCATAAACATCACAATTTGTCCTTTTGTTCGATTAATTCCGTCCATATATATCCAAAATGTCCATTTATAAAGCGAGTTTGATCCAGAAAAAAACATCTTACAAATAACGCAACGCAACGTCACTACAAAATATTTCAAAAGCCTATAAACTTTGCCAAAATATTTCAAACTACTTTTGTAATACAACTTTAGGTATTTTTAAACGTTAATAATTGATCAAATTGTAGACGGGGCAATCTGTGTTCAATACAGGAATGAAAACAAACCAGTGCCACTTTTCACGTCTTGCGCAACTCACAAAAGTGTACCCAGTTCCTAGTTGGTCTACTTCTTCATTGCACCTCAACCAAATTCCAAAGACTGGTGACATCCAGTGGAAGCGGTAGGAACTGAAAACAGGTTCCCAAGAAATATCCCTTGGCAATAACAACACAGGGAACAGAGAGAGGCAAAAAAAAGAATCTGAACAGTTAGTCCTCTGGGTTTTGCCTGCTACATAAGTTCTGTTATACACAGACATGATTCAAACAGTTTTAGAAACTTCAGAGTGTTTTCTATCCAAATCTATGAATAATATGCATATCTTATATTCTTGGCATGAGTAGCAGGAAGTTGAAATTGGGCACGCTATTTATCCAAAAGTGAAAATTCTGCCCCCTAGCCCCAAGAGGTTCCTCTTGGAACTACCCATCCGGATCCGGGAGAATTGTCATCAACTACACTAATTAGCATAGCACAACGGTCAAAAAATATTACTAGAAAATATTCATATTCATGAAATCACAAGTGAAAAATAGTGTAACACAGTTTAGCCTTTTGTTAATCACCCTGTCATCTCAGATTTTGAAATTATGCTTTACAGCCAAAGCAAGGCAAGCGTTTCTTTAAGTTTATCGATAGCCTAGCATAGCATTATGTCCAGCTAGCAGCAGGAAGCTTGGTCACGAAAATCAGAAAAGCAATTAAATTAACCGTTTACCTTTGATGATCTTCAGATGTTTTCACTGACGAGACTCCCAGTTAGACAGCAAATGTTCCTTATGTTCCATAAAGATGATTTTTTTATACCCAAAACCTCCTTTTGTTGGTCTCGTTATGTTGAGAAATCCACTGGAAATAGCGGTCACGACGACGCCGAAAATGTTTCCAAATTATGTCCATAATATCGACAGAAACATGGCAAACGCTTTTTATAATCAATCCTCAAGGTGTTTTTCAAATATCTATTCGATAATATATCAACCGGGACAATTGGCTTTTCAGTAGGAGCGAGAGGAAAAATGACTACCTCTGTCTTTTACGCAAGAATCACTCTGAGAGCCCTCAGCTGGCCACTGACGCAATGTAGTCGTTTACGCTCATTCTTCAAAATAAAGGCCTGAAACTACGTCTAAAGGCTGTAGACACCTTAGGGAAGCCACAGAAAAAGGAATCTGGTTGATATCCCTTTCAATGGGCAATAGGGATGTATAGAAAGACAGGGGTTTCAAAATAAGAGTCACTTCCTGATTGGATTTTTCTCAGGATTTCGCCTGCAATATCAGTTCTGTTATACTCACAGACAATATTTTTACAGTTTTGGAAACTTTAAAGTGTTTTCTATCCTAAGCTGTCAATTATATACATATTCTAGCGTCTGGTCCTGAGAAATAGGCGGTTTACTTTGGGAACGTTATTTTTCCAAAAATAAAAATAGTGCCCCCTAGTTTCAAGAGGTTAACAAGTGACATCAATAAGGGATCATAGCTTTCAACTGGTCAGTCTGTCATGGAAAGAGCAGGTGTACCTAATGTTTTATACACTCAGTGTATATGTGTCCTTAACTTGTGGTGGAAATGTGCCCCTTAAATTACTGTTCCATAGGCTTGGGCGATACCCTGGTATACGCCACTGCTTATAACTATAAGAAGTCTAAGATGTGTCAAATAAATTATATCCAGCTCAGGTCTACAGATATGCATTTGGTTTGCTAACTTGCTAGATGTCATGATTAAGTTTATTGGTTATGCAGGCACATTCAATCCCCTTCTGGACCAAGAACCCTGTTTTTTCAAATAACCGCCCTTGTGTGCACATTCGGTAATACAGTGTGGTACAGAAACTGTATGGAAATCTGGAATACTGCCCAACCCTACTGTTCTATAATTTGAGTTGGCCATAACTTCATTAGTAAGTGGTATGCTAATACAATCAAATGGATTGTGTTTTTTGAGATGCCTTTGAAAACATGTCCAGAAATGTGCCCAAAATGCTATCTAAGTCAGATTTTTGTTGATATTTTGATCTCTCAATTGATAGGATAACATTTCAGCGTGCTCCTAATGATTTCAAAATATTGTGTGATACTGTATCTGTGGATTAGAGTGATATATGACATGTTCCAAAACAGTGCTTGCATAATAAGTAATGGTAGCCTTAGTATTGTGTACCATACATCCCATTCAAAAAGGTAGAGTTGTATTGTTCCATTTTCAACATTCTAAGTACAGGGAAATCCAAATGGCAGCCATTTGATTCAAATGACCACCCTTGTTGACTGACACGCTTCCCAGACTGCCTCCAATCTTTAAAATGTTCCTTAAGTGGGCGGCAGGTAGCCTAGCGGTTAAGAGGTGAAAAATCTGTCTACGTGCCCATTAGCAAGGCACTGAACCATAATTTCTCCTGTAAGTCGGTCTGGATAAGAGCATCTGCTAAATTACTAAAAGGTCAAATGCAAAATGTAACGGTATCTAGTATTAATGTACCATTTTTATCATAAAATATACAATTTTGGGTATATTTGGTTCTTATCCAAGTGGTTCAGCAGTGGGGGATGGTCATGGTTACTCCTGTTTGCTGAGCCTGCTGCCAGTACCTGTTAGAGTGATGGCTGGACTATAGTGCAAGCTCTGAGGGAGCTTACATTCCCGGAAGATCTCTCGCACAGGACCCCTTTACCCCCTAAGCTGCTTATTTTGAGACCCGCTATTGAAAAGTCTCCCTAAGTCCTACAAGTGCCTCCAACAGAAAGGAGGCTCAGTATAGAAATTGCCTGAAGGAGAGCTTATTGTCACATTTTGCAGTAGAGGTGTAGATTCAACACAGAAATGCCACTGTTGGTGTTTGTGCGTTTTCCTTGTATTCATACTTCCATGTGCGACGTAGTTATCAAGCACTAGTTAGAACTTTCTTTAGCTAGCATCAGCACACTCATGTAATATAGCCTTGGCTGCATATTTTTTCACACAACGAAATGTGATTTCTTTCTTGCCGTATTAGCTAGCTGTCTATAAGCGCTAAACGTCATGCATTCACCATTTGAAAGTGCAGTGTTGATAGCTAATACTAATCAAATTAGATAAAAAGGTGAGTACATCTAGCTTTCTACAGTGATTACCAATAGTGTTAATTGAGTAGCAACAGTAGTTGCTAACCTAGATACAGAGACAACTGATCATTATTAGGACTTAGCCTAAAGGCCATGATTTAATTATTGTGAAGATCTAGATTATAGAATGTATTTCTATTTTTATACATAGAGCACATGCACTGAGTATACCAAACATTAGGAACACCTTCCTAATATTGAGTTACACCCCCTTTTACTCTCAGAACAGACTCATTTTGTCAGGGCATGGGACTCTACAAGGTGTTGAAAGCATTCCACAGGGATGCTGGCCCATGTTGACTCCAATGCCTGCCACAGTGTGTCAAGTTGGCTGGATGTCCTTTGGGTGGTGAACCAGGGAATGGAGGGAAGTGGTTCGGGGAGGGGGGGTGGTTATTAACACTAAAGATAACAATTACATCATTAATAATATATATCTATTTTTAAACAATGGTAATGCTAGCTATTCTCTCTTGGAATCTGAAAGGCTTAAACGGTCCTATGAAATGTTCCAGCTGTCTTGATGTCCTAGCAAGAAACCATGTTGATATAGCAATGCTCCAAGAAATACACCTGGTTCAAAAAGACTTGCATAGAATAGAGAGCCATTTGTATTAACTGGCTGCTTTTTCATCACCCCCAAACAAAACTAAAAGTGTAATCATAATGATGCATAAAGGCTAACTAACTGAAAAGTTGGTCACATAAAAGAGACAACTGATCGTAGATTCTTAAGATATATGCCCTCTAGAAACCTAGAGAGGAACCAGGCTATGTGGGGTGGCCAGTCCTCTTCTGGCTGTGCCGGGTGGAGGTAATAACAGAACATGGCCAAGATGTTCAAATGTTCATAAATGACCAGCATGATCAAATAATAATAATCACAGGCAGAACAGTTGAAAGTGGAGCAGCAGCACGGCCAGGTGGACTGGGGACAGCAAGGAGTCATCATGTCAGGTAGTCCTGAGGCATGGTCCTAGGGCTCAGGTCCTCCGAGAGAGAGAAAAAGAGAGAATTAGAGAGAGCATACTTAAATTCACACAGGACACCGGATAGGACAGGAGAAGTACTCCAGATATAACAAACTGACCCTAGCCCCCCGACACACAAACTACTGCAGCATAAATACTGGAGGCTGAGACAGGAGGGGTCAGGAGACACTGTGGCCCCATCCGATGACACCCCCAGACAGGGTTAAACAGGAAGGATATAACCCCACCCACTTTGCCAAAGCACAGCCCCCACACCACTAGAGGGATATCTTCAACCACCAGCTTACCATCCTGAGACAAGGCCGAGTATAGCCCACAAATATCTCCGCCACGGCACAACCCAAGGGGGGGCGCCAACCCAGACAGGAAGATCACATCAGTGACTCAACCCACTCTAGTGATGCACCCCTCCTAGGGACGGTATGAAAGAGCCCTAGTAAGCCAGTGACTCAGCCCCTGTAATAGGGTTAGAGGCAGAAAATCCCAGTGGAAAGAGGGGAACCGGCTAGGCAGAGACAGCAAGGGCGGTTCGTTGCTCCAGAGCCTTTCCGTTCACCTTCACACTCCTGGGAACTCTCCTTTCTGTAGAGTCCGTAAAACTGTGCATGTGCACGGCACACACTACCTACATTTACATTTACATTTAAGTCATTTAGCAGATGCTCTTATCCAGAGCGACTTACAAATTGGTGCATTCACCTTATGACCTCCAGTGGAACAGTAGTGCATCTAAATCTTTTCAGGGGGAGGGGGGGTGAGAGGGATTACTTTATCCTATCCTAGGTATTCCTTAAAGAGGTGGGGTTTCAGGTGTCTCCGGAAGGTGGTGATTGACTCCGCTGTCCTGGCGTCGTGAGGGAGTTTGTTCCACCATTGGGGGGCCAGAGCAGCGAACAGTTTTGACTGGGCTGAGCGGGAACTGTACTTCCTCAGTGGTAGGGAGGCGAGCAGGCCAGAGGTGGATGAACGCAGTGCCCTTGTTTGGGTGTAGGGCCTGATCAGAGCCTGGAGGTACTGAGGTGCCGTTCCCCTCACAGCTCCGTATGCAAGCACCATGGTCTTGTAGCGGATGCGAGCTTCAACTGGAAGCCAGTGGAGGGAGCGGAGGAGCGGGGTGACGTGAGAGAACTTGGGAAGGTTGAACACCAGACGGGCTGCGGCGTTCTGTATGAGTTGTAGGGGTTTAATGGCACAGGCAGGGAGCCCAGCCAACAGCGAGTTGCAGTAATCCAGACGGGAGATGACAAGTGCCTGGATTAGGACCTGCGCCGCTTCCTGTGTGAGGCAGGGTCGTACTCTGCGGATGTTGTAGAGCATGAACCTACAGGAACGGGCCACCGCCTTGATGTTAGTTGAGAACGACAGGGTGTTGTCCAGGATCACGCCAAGGTTCTTAGCGCTCTGGGAGGAGGACACAATGGAGTTGTCAACCGTGATGGCGAGATCATGGAACGGGCAGTCCTTCCCCGGGAGGAAGAGCAGCTCCGTCTTGCCGAGGTTCAGCTTGAGGTGGTGATCCGTCATCCACACGGATTTACTACCTCAAAGTAGTAATTTTTTAACAAACTTGTTCAAGCTTGTCATAGCAGTATTAGCTAGACAAGCTTGAATTACAAAACAGTGTTAAACAAATAAGCATTGTGTGGTTAGCTGCTTTTTCAATTTACCGACACTTTTTTTAGGCAATAGATTTCCATAAAAAAAATGTTACAATTACCCTAGCTACTTTAGCCTTGTTCACACAGCAGGCCTTAATGCTCAAATCCGTTTTGAAATACTGACTTTTCAAACAGTAAGTTACAATTGATCAAATTGCATTTGTGTGTATTCAGACCGCGGTCATTTGCTGACATGGCTATGCTAGTTTTCATAGTAACGACGGGTGTGCTCGCAGTGGTGTAGGTTGATTGGCGGTGCTCGTGCTTTCTATCAAAACAAGTCTTTTTAGGCTGACCACAGCAGTCAACTAACTATCTAGGTAGTTTTTCAGCTTTCTAGCACTTTCTCTAATTTGTTTGGTAACAATTAACAAGCTAGTTAGCTACCGCATGTTCTCGTCAAACTGTCAACAGAGTAGCTAGAAAGCAACAAAATATGCCAAATAACAGTCTAAAAACTTGAGAGAAAATAAATCGCATGGCCAGGAATCAGATTTGTATGTGGCTTGAAATATCCCATTCCATGTGCTTTTGGGCTGTTCAGACTGCAGGAGTTTTTCATATTTATTTTTCTCTCTATTGTGTTATTGACTATACGTTTGTTTATGCCATGTCTAACTCTGTGTTGTTGTTTGTGTCGCACTGCTTTGCTTTCTTGGCCAGGTCCCAGTTGTAAATGAGAACTCGTTCTCAACTGGCCAACCTGTTTAAATAAAGGTGAAAAAAAAAAAAAAAAAGACTGCAGGAAAAATTTGTGTGCCAAAAAATAGGATTTGAGTCACTTCAAACTGCCAGTGTGAACAAGGTTTTAGTGACCGAATAAAGCTGAAAACCATAACCGTAGACGTAACACACTACATTTTCTTGTTTTACAGGTTTCCCCATTCTTTTCTCAGATGTCCACAATGACCACTAAAGTCCTGCATGCTCCTCCTACACCTAACCCTGCCTCTTCGTGATTGAACAGCTGCTGACTGACCAGAGAGGTGATATATGTCTGTGTGGCCATGACTTAAAGACGTCATCAATCAAAGATGGAGAAAAAGAAAATGTGCCCCCGTCTGCTGGACTACCTGGTGGTGGTCGGAGCCAGGTGAGGACTTCGTGGGGATGGTTGGGAGATAACAGTCCAATCCCAAACTGATTCCTACTACCTCACATTATATTGTTAGGCCTTTGTTTTTGTGATTTTTGCATATTTTTTTTAATACAATACTGTTTCTATGCCAATTCTCCCTCCATCCTACCTTCCAGGCAGCCCAGCACTGAGACCGGGTCCCAGACCCCCCAGCTCCTTCGTCGCTACCCGCTGGAGGACCACCCGGACTTCCCCCTGTCCCCGGATGTGGTCTTCTTCTGTCAGCCTGAGGGATGCCAGAGCATCCGGCAGCGCCGGGTCAGCCTGCGTGACGACACCTCCTTCGTCTTCGCACTCACTGATAAAGACTCGGGCATCACGCGCTACGGCATCTGCGTCAACTTCTACCGCTCCTTCCAGCGTGGGGGGCACCGCCGTGACAAGGCAGGTAGTGGTGGAACGGCGGCACAGACAGCGGAAGCGACCAGCGAGGGTTCCGATGGCAGCGGTGGCTGCCCCACTGCCTCCACGTTGCCGACACCTGCCAGTGCCGACACAACCGCCACGTCCACGCCAGGCATGGAGCCGGGACCGCCCGGTGGTGAGCCAAATGCCGGCAGGTCCCCTCGGCACAAACGCAGCACTGGCAAAATGGTCAATAGGAACCGCGACAGCACGCTGACCTCGCTGTGCATGATCAGCCACTACCCCTTCTTCTCCACCTTTAGGGAGTGCCTGTACATCCTCAAGAGAATGGTGGACTGCTGCAGTCACAGGTTGACCCAGCGCGTCGGCCTGCCACGCGGAACTCAGAGGTTAGACCTATGCATAGTGCCAGGCTTATCAAACAATGCATCCCCCTGGTTTCCATCATTTCTTTCAGGAGATTCAGTTGAGTAAAATCACAACGTTGCTAAAACTATCCTAAAACTACCCAGACTAGAACACTTCCAACCGTAGGCCTATCCCTACCAAAAATGTGATTCAAAGGTATGTGGTCAATAGTTTTTTATTTAGGCTGTTTTTATTTTAACCCACCCAGCTCAGTTGCAACCACAAGTGGTTGTCCACCTCTATTTGAAAGCAAGAAAAGATGAGTTTAGTATTAGTCGTAAGCACTTATTTTGGAAGATTTGTATTTGGAAGTATTCATTAAAACAATTATTATGCGTGGGAATGTATGTGTTTTTTCAAATACATTCCAATACGCAACTACTTGTTTTTTAAAATAAAAGTAATTGTTTTGAAATCCAGGAATTAGTTGAAATTGAGTTAATGAATTGGGAATAAAAACCTATTGAAAATACGGTAATGGACAATGTACCAATTTCGTATGGCCTTTCAACCCCACTCATGACATTTAATGGACTAGATGGAATTGCCTCACTCATTACATTTTTAAACAACACTATGGTCTCCCTTTAATTCTTGGAGTGTCAGTGAGTCAGCATGGCCTTGCCTTGTCCCCTATTGTAGGTTCTCCTAACAAAAGCTGTAGGAAATGCATGGTTCCCCTGCTCTCGAAGACACACATACACACTGGCACATGGCCTATCATGCTGCTGTCAGCTGGTGTTCATGCAAGGCAATTGATGAAAATCCGAGAACATTGTGTGCGTGCACCTTTACGCACACAGGATATGAGACATTCCCATGCAAAAGCATTTAGTTTTACATGCAATAAGCAAAATGTTAATGTTACTATAGAACACAAGTTCTATTATGTTTCCTTAGAGATTATATTGAAAATAAGGCTGCAATTGGAACTTATTATTTTAATAATTTTAACTTATTTATTTGCTCTTGTTTGAGCAGTGTGGAGAAGAGCGTTGCGGTGAAACACTATTAGACATGTATTTATTTTAGATTTTCTTTTAGTTCCACTGGTGCTCCCATAATAAAACCCCCGGTAGTATAGCAAAATATTAAGTCATATATGCGTCCAAATTGGTGAGCACTTTAGAGCCCTGGCTGTGCTGCCTTACATAATACTGTGTCAGTCTACTGCGTTGCAGGTTGCTGCTGCAACACACACACACACACACACACACAGGCGCACAGACAGACACACACGCACACACAAACGCTTACACAGTCACACTTCCACACTCCCTATAAGTCTATGACATGCACCAATACACCACACACACACAGCGCTCGGCTGACAGATTGAGGTCTCTGACTGCCTTCAGGGAGTAGCTGCAGTGGGCGGTGGCCCAGGGCGAGCTCTGACGAGCTAATGATTAATCTCCCTCCTTCGCCAACAGATGCCAGGCAACTGCAAAGAGGGTTTAATGCCGCCAGGTTGTGTGTAAGGGTGTGTACGTTCAGAGTGGATGGCTGTCGACATATCGGCGGCCTATATCGGCATGTTGTTTGCTCATTACACAATGACAACTTACAGTAGAATGCACAGGGAATGTGCTTTGTCTGTGTAAATGTAGTTATAAGGTTTTGATGATGTAGAGCTTGCCCAATATTAGAATAATTTATGTAAACAGGTGGAGTTGTGGTACAGTTTGATTGGGTGGATTATCTCCCAGGATGTGCTTGCTCTTATCACCTGTTGAGAAATATGATTGTGATATGATTTGTTGACTGTCTCCTGTCAGGGACACCATTTCCCTCTCCATGTGTATCTAAACTGTCTGTTGTTAGTTTGTTGACTGACTTGTCATTCTCCCTTCAGGGACACCATGTGGCGCGTGTTCACGGGGGCCCTGTTGGTAGAGGAGAAGGGCAGCCAGCTGCTGGCTGACCTGCGGGAGATCGAGTCCTGGGTCTACCGCCTCCTGCGCTCTCCGGTGCCCGTGGCGGGCCAACGGCGCGTAGATGTGGAGGTGCTGCCCCACGAGATGCAGCCGTCACTCACCTTCGCCCTGCCCGACAACTCTCGCTTCTCCATGGTGGACTTTCCCCTGCACCTGCCCCTGGAGTTGCTGGGTGTGGATGCCTGCCTCATGGTGCTCAGCTGCATCCTGCTGGAGCACAAGGTTAGGGGAAAGGGCTGACGTTTTGAATGGAGTTTACCCTGAGAACTACTTTATAGCCGTGTTTGAGAGCTTCAAATCTGCAACTGAGCAGACTGATCTACAAATCATAATAAGTAGTTATTTAGGATACAAAGTCATTTGTCGATCAGTCAGTTGGTGCAGTCGGTGATCAGCGACTCAGAATAATTGCAGCCGACTTTAAAGGCAAGACAAGACTGACTGATCCACAAATGACCTTGCATCATAAATAACTACTCAATATTATTTGTAGATCAGTCAGTCACAATTAACCCATGATATATCAAGATTGTGATACTCTCGAACACGGCATCTGCCTTTAAATATGGCTATTGCCCAGTCACAAATCAACCCATTGCCTTCTAGGTGTGTCAGTGGAATGAGTACTGTTGTGTGTTCCTGCCCTCAACAGCTATATGTTAGGGATGTGAACGATGGACAATTTTGCTTAATGTTTCAACTGCCATTTTTTCCCGTTAACTCTTTTTTTAAATCATAAAATTCGATGCCAATTCACAATGCAGAATAATATTCCCATTACGTATGTAGTAGTAGACAAATATGGGAAGAAAGTTGGCGCGGCCAAATGCAAGCTACTGTGCAACTCTATTCAGGTAGGATGCAATTATGTACGTTTTTTATTTTTTGTATTTATAATACTTTTTTTTTCATTATCATTACTGTATATCATTGTTATTGTAATGCATATTTATCTAAACCAGGTCTTTAAATATGCAAAACGTGTTTAAAAAAAAATTCTGTTGAGACATTTTCGTTGGCTGAATTCAGTTCGATCTGTATTTTTTAATTGTGTGCTCTGTATTTCGTTTAAGATGCGTTCAAAGTAGGCCTATTGTAAAATAATTATAGTTAGCCTATTGCTGTCATTTGTTGGGTACGGTAGGCACTAGCCTTTCTTGGTGAATGCAGCAATACAGGCTGTTCAAAACTGATGAGATTTGTTTCATTCTGAGTAATTAAATTAATTAATTTAAAATTTTAAATTTTAAAAATTTAAAAATTTAAAATTAATTAAATTCCAACTGTAATAATGTTTGCTCCAATATACTATCCTGCTCGTATTTTCCATATAAAAGTTTGACTTACTTTTGATACTGTATTGCACTAATGAAGTTTAGGAACTTTTGTGAAGGTTTATTGTGGCTATTAGCCTGCTATACTGCAGGCCAATGATATGAAGGCAGTGCGCACCGATGCTCTAATTGACTCCAACAGTTGAACTTGAATATTTTTGGCCTACCAGAGTTACTCCTATAATCTTACAATACAATGCTTATCTTTATAACATAAATTGTAATAGAAAATTAACGAATTAGTCACATACCTTTTGAATCACATTTTTGGTAGGGATAGGCCTGCTGAATCACATTTTTGGTAGGGATAGGCCTGCCGTTTGAAGTGTTCTGGTCTGGGTAGTTTTAGGATAGTTTTAGTAACGTTGTGATTTTACTCAACTGAATCTCTTAGGCAAATGCAGCTACAAGCAAGGAATAAGAGCGGATCATTTAGTAATGAGTGACTGGGTCGTGTCCATAGATATAGAACAAAAAGAGTTAGCGACTGGGTCGTGTCTCGGATAACCTAACCGATAGATTGAAAGGCCAGCTGGCCGTAGATGTCGATACTAGGCCTATATTTTCTCTGAGGGATGAAATAGTAGCCTATGAATACATTTATCAAAATAGTTTTTTAAATTTAATCAGTAACCCGTTATAGAGAAGCAATTGTGCACTCTCGAGGTTGTGCAAAATGACACTTTTTATTTCAGATTTATTTCAGCTTTTATTTCTTGCATCACATTCCCAGTGGGTCAGAAGTTTACATACACTCAATTAGTATTTGGTAGCATTGCCTTTAAATTGTTTATCTTGGGTCAAACGTTTCGGGTAACCTTCCACAAGCTTCCCACAATAAGTTGGGTGAATTTTGGCCCATTCTTCCTAACAGAGCTGGTGTAACTGAGTCAGGTTTGTAAGGCCTCCTTGCTCGCACACACTTTTTCAGTTCTGCCCACACATTTTCTATGGGATTGAGGTCAGGGCTTTGTGATGGCCATTCCAATACCTTGACTTTGTTGTCCTTAGGCCATTTTGCCACAAGTATGCTTGGGGTCATTGTCCATTTGGAAGATCCATTTGCGAACAAGTTTTAACTTCCTGAGTGATGTCTTGAGATGTTGCTTCAATATATCCACATAATTTTCCTAGCTCATGATGCCATCTATTTTGTGAAGTGCACCAAGCCCCTCCTGCAGCAAAGCACCCCCACAACATGATGCTGCCACCCCCGTGCTTCACGGTTGGGATGGTGTTCTTCAGCTTGCAAGCCTCTCCCTTTTTCCTCCAAACATAACGATGGTCATTATGGCCAAACAGTTCTATTTTTGTCTAATCAGACGAGGACATTTCTCCACAAAGTATGATCTTTGTCCCCATATGCAGTTGCAAACCGTAGTCTGGGTTTTTTATGGCGGTTTTGCAGCAGTGGCTTCTTCCTTGCTGAGCGGCCTTTCAGGTTAAATCGATATAGGACTCGTTTTACAGTTGATATAGATACTTTTGTACCGGTTTTGTCCAGCATCTTCACAAGGTCCTTTGCTGTTGTTCTGGGATTGATTTGCACTCATCGCACTAAAGTACATTCATCTCTAGGAGACAGAACGCGTCTCCTTCCTGAGCGGTATTGCGGCTGTGTGGTCCCATGGTGTTTATACTTGCGTACTATTGTTTGTACAGATGAACGTGGTACCTTCAGGCGTTTTGTAAATTGCTCCCAAGGATGAACCAGACTTGTGGAGGTCTACAATTTTTTTCTGAGGTCTTGGGTGATTTCTTTTGTTTTCCCATGATGTCAAGCAAAGAGGCACTGAGTTTGAAGGTAGGCCTTAAAATACATCCACAGGTTCACCTCCAATTGACTCAAATTATGTCAATTAGCCTATTAGAAGCTTCTGTAAACTTCTGACTTAAACTGTATGTATGAATGAATGTATGTATAAATATCATACAGTGGACGCCTTGGCCTATTCATGCAAGGCCCTGGTGCATTTAGTGCTCAAATTTGAATCTTCAGGGTCACCTGTCCGGCGGAATATTTTCCCAATGGACCGCAGTCAAATACCCTTGAAAGCGTCTCGGCTACGGCATGTTTGTTTGTCTGTAAGGGTACACTATGGAACTGTCAATCAAATAATCTTAAACCGCCTGCGTGCAGCCTGAATGCCTGCAATCTGTGCGCAAACCACTCTCCTAAAAAAGTACTTTTATAATTTGTTAAAAAATGTGAATTGCCAAGACATTTAGTAGAAAGAACACATTTTCATCTAGGAATCGACTCCTAAGATCCAGTATCCTTGGAACGTAGGAGGCTGATTAGTTGGTGTAGTTTCAAGAACACCAACACTCGCATCTTTCATAGTTAGCTAGAGAGGGACAGAGAGAGAGCGGAGGGGCACAGTATAGGCAGGTCGGCTACCAACCAGACTGTCAGATCTGTGCACTAGGCCTGTCTATCAGCAGTCAACGCTGTATCTCGCTATGGAACGCTGTATTTCGTAATTTCTTGGCTTGCAATGTCTCGCAACTTCAGTAAAGCAGGGCCTATCATTAATGAATAGGCTAGGTTATTCTACATGCAACAGACTGAACACACACTCGCATCATTAACGAAATAGCAGGCGAGCCAGCTGCACTGTGATTTTAATTTTGTCGAATAAAAAAAATTAAAAAATAATAATATTGCTGTTAGGGTTTTTTCTTTACGTTAAGGATCCCAATATCGTTTAAATATTTAAACGTTCTCACCCCTATTATATGTCCAACTCTTGATATTGATTTAAATGGCCAACTGAAAAATGTTGTTCACAATCTCACTGGATTATTGAAGACCTAGTCCCACACTACCCATACACTGATTTTATATATAGCAGGCGTATCTTATTTTATTATTATTATTATAATTTTTTACCTTTATTTAACTAGACAAGTCAGTTAAGAACAAATTCTTATTTTCAACAACGGCCTAGGAACAGTGGGTTAACTGCCTGTTCAGGGGCAGAACGACAGATTTGTACCTCGTCAGCTCGGATTCAACTCTTACCCTACAAGGTGCGGAGCCTGCTGTTTTTTCTGTTCTACCTGATATTTAATTGCACCCACCTGGTGTCCCAGGTCTAAATCAGTGTCTGATTAGAGGGGAACAATTTTACATTTACATTTAAGTCATTTAGCAGACGCTCTTATCCAGAGCGACTTACAAATTGGTGCGTTCACCTTAAGACATCCAGTGGAACAGCCACTTTACAATAGTGTATCTAAATCTTTTAAGGGGGTGAGAAGGATTACTTTATCCTATCCTAGGTATTCCTGAAAGAGGTGGGGTTTCAGGTGTCTCCGGAAGGTGGTGATTGACTCCGCTGTCCTGGCGTCGTGAGGGAGTTTGTTCCACCATTGGGGGCCAGAGCAGCGAACAGTTTTGACTGGGCTGCGCGGGAACTGTACTTCCTCAGTGGTAGGGAGGCGAGCAGGCCAGAGGTGGATGAACGCAGTGCCCTTGTTTGGGTGTAGGGCCTGATCAGAGCCTGGAGGTACTGAGGTGCCGTTCCCCTCACAGCTCCGTAGGCAAGCACCATGGTCTTGTAGCGGATGCGAGCTTCAACTGGAAGCCAGTGGAGAGAGCGGAGGAGCGGGGTGACGTGAGAGAACTTGGGAAGGTTGAACACCAGACGGGCTGCGGCGTTCTGGATGAGTTGTAGGGGTTTAATGGCACAGGCAGGGAGCCCAGCCAACAGCGAGTTGCAGTAATCCAGACGGGAGATGACAAGTGCCTGGATTAGGACCTGCGCTGCTTCCTGTGTGAGGCAGGGTCGTACTCTGCGGATGTTGTAGAGCATGAACCTACAAGAACGGGCCACCGCCTTGATGTTAGTTGAGAACGACAGGGTGTTGTCCAGGATCACGCCAAGGTTCTTAGCGCTCTGGGAGGAGGACACAATGGAGTTGTCAACCGTGATGGCGAGATCATGGAACGGGCAGTCCTTCCCCGGGAGGAAGAGCAGCTCCGTCTTGCCGAGGTTCAGCTTGAGGTGGTGATCCGTCATCCACACTGATATGTCTGCCAGACATGCAGAGATGCGATTCGCCACCTGGTCATCAGAAGGGGGAAAGGAGAAGATTAATTGTGTGTCGTCTGCATAGCAATGATAGGAGAGACCATGTGAGGTTATGACAGAGCCAAGTGACTTGGTGTATAGCGAGAATAGGAGAGGGCCTAGAACAGAGCCCTGGGGGACGCCAGTGGTGAGAGCGCGTGGTGAGGAGACAGACTCTCGCCACGCCACCTGGTAGGAGCGACCTGTCAGGTAGGACGCAATCCAAGCGTGGGCCGCGCCGGAGATGCCCAACTCGGAGAGGGTGGAGAGGAGGATCTGATGGTTCACAGTATCGAAGGCAGCCGATAGGTCTAGAAGGATGAGAGCAGAGGAGAGAGAGTTAGCTTTAGCAGTGCGGAGGGCCTCCGTGATACAGAGAAGAGCAGTCTCAGTTGAATGACTAGTCTTGAAACCTGACTGATTTGGATCAAGAAGGTCATTCTGAGAGAGATAGCGGGAGAGCTGGCCAAGGACGGCACGTTCAAGAGTTTTGGAGAGAAAAGAAAGAAGGGATACTGGTCTGTAGTTGTTGACATCAGAGGGATCGAGTGTAGGTTTTTTCAGAAGGGGTGCAACTCTCGCTCTCTTGAAGACAGAAGGGACGTAGCCAGCGGTCAGGGATGAGTTGATGAGCGAGGTGAGGTAAGGGAGAAGGTCTCCGGAAATGGTCTGGAGAAGAGAGGAGGGAATAGGGTCAAGCGGGCAGGTTGTTGGGCGGCCGGCCGTCACAAGACGCGAGATTTCATCTGGAGAGAGAGAGGGGAGAAAGAGGTCAGAGCACAGGGTAGGGCAGTGTGAGCAGAACCAGTGGTGTCGTTTGACTTAGCAAACGAGGATCGGATGTCGTCGACCTTCTTTTCAAAATGGTTGACGAAGTCATCTGCAGAGAGGGAGGAGGGGGGAGGGGGAGGAGGATTCAGGAGGGAGGAGAAGGTGGCAAAGAGCTTCCTAGGGTTAGAGGCAGATGCTTGGACTTTAGAGTGGTAGAAAGTGGCTTTAGCAGCAGAGACAGAAGAGGAAAATGTAGAGAGGAGGGAGTGAAAGGATGCCAGGTCCGCAGGGAGGCGGGAGTTTTCCTCCATTTCCGCTCGGCTGCCCGGAGCCCTGTTCTGTGAGCTCGCAATGAGTCGTCGAGCCACGGAGCAGGAGGGGAGGACCGAGCCGGCCTGGAGGATAGGGGACATAGAGAATCAAGGGATGCAGAAAGGGAGGAGAGGAGGGTTGAGGAGGCAGAATCAGGAGATAGGTTGGAGAAGGTTTGAGCAGAGGGAAGAGATGATAGGATGGAAGAGGAGAGAGTAGCTGGGGAGAGAGAGCGAAGATTGGGACGGCGCGATACCATCCGAGTAGGGGCAGTGTGGGAAGTGTTGGATGAGAGCAAGAGGGAAAAGGATACAAGGTAGTGGTCGGAGACTTGGAGGGAGTTGCAGTTAGGTTAGTGGAAGAACAGCATCTAGTAAAGATGAGGTCGAGCGTATTGCCTGCCTTGTGAGTAGAGGGGAAGGTGAGAGGGTGAGGTCAAAAGAGGAGAGGAGTGGAAAGAAGGAGGCAGAGAGGAATGAGTCAAAGGTAGACGTGGGGAGGTTAAAGTCGCCCAGAACTGTGAGAGGTGAGCCATCCTCAGGAAAGGAGCTTATCAAGGCATCAAGCTCATTGATGAACTCTCCGAGGGAACCTGGAGGGCGATAAATGATAAGGATGTTAAGCTTGAAAGGGCTGGTAACTGTGACAGCATGGAATTCAAAGGAGGCGATAGACAGATGGGTAAGTGGAGAAAGAGAGAATGACCACTTGGGAGAGATGAGGATCCCGGTGCCACCACCCCGCTGACCAGAAGCTCTCGGGGTGTGCGAGAACACGTGGGCGGACGAAGAGAGAGCAGTAGGAGTAGCAGTGTTATCTGTGGTGATCCATGTTTCCGTCAGTGCCAAGAAGTCGAGGGACTGGAGGGAGGCATAGGCTGAGATGAACTCTGCCTTGTTGGCCGCAGATCTGCAGTTCCAGAGGCTACCGGAGACCTGGAACTCCACGTGGGTCGTGCGCGCTGGGACCACCAGATTAGAGTGGCCGCGGCCACGCGGTGTGGAGCGTTTGTATGGTCTGTGCAGAGAGGAGAGAACAGGGATAGACAGACACATAGTTGACAGGCTACAGAAGAGGCTACGCTAATGCAAAGGAGATTGGAATGACAAATGGACTACACGTCTCGAATGTTCAGAAAGTTAAGCTTACGTAGCAGGAATCTTATTGACTAAAATAATTCAAATGATACAGTACTGCTGAAGTAGGCTAGCTGGCAGTGGCTGCGTTGTTGTTGTTCTATCTCTCTATAGTGCTGATTCTTGTATTATGGTCTCTTGTTTCTTTAGAGGTTTCACTTTGTTGTCCTTTTTCTTTTCCTTTTTCTTCTGTCCTTATTTTGTCTTCCTTTCTTCTGTTAACTAGATATTTTTTGTTGTTATTCTTTGTAATGGGGGGGGGGGGGGGGGGAGCAGTGGAACTGGCTTTGAGGTCCAGGATATATTGTACTACTCTATACTCTAAACTGTGTCAGGTTACCCTTGAAGCACCTCCTTTCGCTGTTCAAGCTTTAACATGTCACTGTTGTATATTGAAAACAGCATATTTTGGTCTGTATGTGGCTGTTGAATCAACTAGTCATTGCTACATCTCTTCTTGTGAAGGAATAAAACTAGGATGGTCATTGAATGTAATTGAGTATCTTGTATGGAACAAGCTGCATGTGATCACCTATGGCCAACAGTCTTATGAAGTATCAATTTACAATTGAGATGTTTAAATGCACTTCAAATAGTTTGTTTTGATTTGTGTCTTCCAGGTGGTCCTCCAGTCGCGGGACTACAATGCCCTGACCATGAGTGTCATGGCGTTTGTAGCCATGATCTACCCCCTGGAGTACATGTTCCCTGTCATTCCCCTACTGCCCACCTGCATGGCCTCTGCTGAACAGGTACGCCAATCAAACCAATGACTGCAGTACTGGTAGTTGTAGTACTATTAGGGAGAACAAATAGTGGGCTTTTTAATAGCTGGAACCAGAGTTTTTTATTTTTTATTTTTTTAAGGGATACACTTCTGCACACTTGTAATTTGGGGGGGAATTCCTGCACCCTAATTGATTGCGTTTGAACGTTTCACTATTTTTATATGATTCGATTTGCCAATTTTATCATCCATTGCTTTTTTTGTGATTTGTGATTGTAGCTGTTGAAGAAGAGATTAGTCCCTGTATTATGTTGGGAGTTGTACCTGGGATTTGAATGCATGCCTAGTGGAGTTCTAGCCCACTAGCTTTAGTCTATGGTGTGAGGCTCCTCCTATTGGAGCTATTCTTGCTTGTGTGCTGATTTGGATTTTGTCTGATCGTGACGTCATACAATGTTCTTTCTACTCTCCTTTGTAGCTTCTCCTTGCCCCCACCCCTTACATCATAGGTGTGCCTGCCAGCTTCTTCCTCTACAAATCCGATTTCAAAATGCCCGACGACATTTGGCTCGTGGACCTGGACTGTAACAAGGTAAGTGCCCCAAAATGGAGGTGCGCTTCAGCATCCCTGCCACGGTCTCTGCAGATCTATGCTATTATTTTGCAGATCTATGCTATTCGTTCGCAGGTCTATGCTATTCGTTCGCAGGTCTATGCTATTCGTTTGCAGGTCTATTTGAGTTCCATACGGCATTCTCTCTGATTGGGAGACGAGTCTAGACACTTGCTTGAGATGTATTTATTTTCACTGCTAAATCCCATTTGGGGTTCAGTTTTCTCATTGCGACCGTTATTGTGTTAGGCTAGATATCGACTTTATGCAGGAGGGAAAAACCTAGCTCTTGTCATCCTAATTTCAAACCTGTGCAGAAACTGACTTCAACATAAAAGTCCTCCCACTCTGTGAGACAGAGAGCATTCAGTGCTAAAACACACACCCACAGGCCAGACTGTCTTTCTAGGGACAAACTCCTTCCCTTTCATCTACTATTTAGTAGGTAATGGTGACTGATGTATGCTTTGAACATTTGAAGGGGTATTTGTGTACACTTGTGAGTGTGTAGTGTACATGGTTGTTTTGCAAAAATGTTACAATTGAAGCATGCTTTGTTGCTCATCAGGTCAAAGCACCCACCAATGCAGAGCACCTACCCCCTCTTCCCGAGCCAGAATCCACAGAACTCAAGAAACACCTGAAACAGGTAAATATAGCCTGTCGCAACATACCCGAAATACACTATTTTCAGTGGTCGTTCACGACGCATGTATGTTAGCTCTGCCGACAGTTAACTCTGTTTATTTCAACCCTCTTGTATTGTTTTATTACATAACATAAGAAAACCTGCAATATTACCATATGTGTTAACTATTTGTTTTCAAGTGATCAACTTCTCTTCTTTCAGTTTTAGATATGTTTCAAAAGAGGTTTGATGAATTGCTCCAGGCACATCGGTGTCCTTGTTCTCTCACCGTGTTGTATGTACTAACTATGCATATAGCGTGGGAGCATTGTTGACTTAAGCGTTGTAATGTCCTAACGAAAACAAGTGTTTTTTTTTGTTTTTCTCTCTCTTTTCTTTGCATGCGCTAGCTCTTGGAGGTAAAATCAGATACTGAGGTCTTACTCCTGGAGACCTCAGTAACAGCTGTAGCAGTAGAACTAACCAAATCCTCTAAGCCCAAATAACAATATGTAGATTAGAAGCTGGTTCTGATTCATAAACCTCTCCTTCACGTGTTGTGAAATGCCAATCAAACATTCCACTGTAGTACCACATCAGTTTAGCATTGTAACTAAAACCACCTTGAATTATCAGTGAACATCTAGTAACCCCCGCCTATCATTAGCATATTTTGCCAGTAACTATTCCTACCCAACATTGTCATCGTCTGTTTTTCGAGTTTATTTGATTTTAAAGAGCATATTAAGCACAAGATGCTTTATGAAGAAAAGTTCAATGAAAAGAACAACAAAATGTATCAAATCCGCCATATGAACAAATGTCACATTTGAACGTTCGAGGCATAATTCATCACCACCGTGAAAATGCATCACAACTCGTCACCAAATGTCATTCAGTGGTTGTTTTTTAACATCCAAACCCACTAACCCCAATTTGAATCCCTAATCATACCTCATCATGTTGAAAATCCCTGCATATCATAGTTTGTTGATATGCTTTGAATCAGAATCAGTGCAGTATTTGTGTGTGATACACTTGGCCCTATCCCAGAGTGTGCGTGCGATTGATTTAAGATAGACCTGTGTGTTGGCAGAGCCACAAATCTGATATGGCAACATGCCATTTGAGTGAAAAGATATGGGTAAAGGTGAATTTCCATAGGTTCTATTGTTTTGAGGATTAAAGCAGTCCTCAGCTCTCCAAAACAGTAACAAACAAGTGGTAGCTGGTATGTCCTTGCAGTCCCGCACAGAGAATGGGTTAGTATGCACTGAGTGTATAGATCATTAGGTACACCTTCCTAATATTGAGTTGCAACCCCTTTTGCCCTCAGAACAGCTTTGATTCATTGGGGCATGGACTCTACAAGGTGTCGAAAGCGTTCCACAGGGATGCTGGGCCATGTTGACTCCAATGCTTCCCACTGTTGTGTCAGGTTGGCTGGATGTCGTTTGGGTGGTGGACCATTTGTGGAAAAACCCAGTAGCTTTACAGCTCTTGACACACAAACCTGTGCGCCTGGCACCTACTACCATACCCTGTTCAAAGACTGTTAAATATGTTATCTCGCCCATTCACCCTCTGAATGGCACACATACACAATCCATGTCTCAATTGTCTCAATGCTTAAAAATCCTTCTTTAACCTGTCTCCTCCCCTTCATCTACACTGATTTCAAGTGGATTTAACACGTGACATCAATAAAGGATCATAGTTTTCACCTGGATTCACCTGGTCAGTCCACAGTTGAAGTTGGAAGTTTACATACACTTGGGTTGGTGTCATTAAAACTCGTTTTTCAACCACTCCACAAATTTCTTGTTCACAAACTATAGTTTTGGCAAGTCGGTTAGGACATCTATTTTGTGCATGACACAAGTATTTTTTCCAACAATTATTTACTGACCGATTATTTCACATTCACTGTATCACAATTCCAGTGGGTCAGAAGTTTACATACATTAAGTTGACTGTGCCTTTAACCAGATTGGAAAATGATGCCATGGCTTCTGATAGGCTAATTGACATCATTTGAGTCAATTGGAGGTGTACCTGTGGATGTATTTTAAGGCCTACCTTCAAACTCAGTGCCTCTTTGCTTGACATCACAGGGAAATCAAAATAAATCAGCCAAGACCTCAGAAAGAAATTGTAGACCTCCACAAGTCTGGTTCATCCTTGTGAGCAATTTCCAAATGCCTGAGGGTACCACGTTCATCTGTACAAACAATAGTACGCAAGTATAAATACCATGGGACCACGCAGCAGTCATATACCGCTCAGGAAGGAGGCGTTCTGTCTCCTAGTGATGAACATACTTTAGTGCGATAAGTACAAATCAATCCTAGAACAACAGCAAAGGACCTTGTGAAGATGCTGGACGAAACCGGTACAAAAGTATCTATATCCACAGTAAAACAAGTTCTACATCGACATAACCTGAAAGGATGCTAAGCAAGGAAGAAGCCAAAAACCGCCATTGTCCCCATGTGCAAAATGTCCTCTGGTCTGATGAAAAAAAAAAATAGAACTGTTTGGCCATAATGACCATCGTTTTCTTGGAGGAAAAAGGGGAAGGCTTGCAAGCCGACGAACACCATCCCAACCGTGAAGCACAGGGGTGGCCGTATCATGTTATCGGGGCGCTTTGCTGCAGGAGGGACTGGTGCACTTCACAAAGTAGATGGCATCATAAGGGAGGAAAATAATGTGGATATATTGAAGCAACATCTCAAGACATCAGTCAGGAAGTTAAAGCTTGGTTGCAAATGGGTCTACCAAATGGACAATGATCTCAAGCAAGCATACTTCGAAAGTTGTGACAAAATGGCTTAAGGACAACAAAGTCAAGGTATTGGACTCACAAAGCTCTGACCTCAAATCCTATAGAAAATTTGTGGGCAGAACTGAAAAAGCATATGCGAGCAAGGAGGCCTACAAACCTGACTTAGTTACACCAGCTCTGTCAGGAGGAATGGGCCAAAATTCACCCAACCTTTTGTAGGAAGCTTGTGGAAGGCTACCCGAAACGTTTGACCCAAGTTAAACAATTTAAAGGCAATGCTACCAAATACTAATTGAGTGTATGTAAGCTTCTGAACCACTGGGAATGTGATGAAAGATATAAAAGCTTAAATAAATAATTCTCTCTGCTATTATTCTGACATTTCACGTTCTTAAAATGAAGTGGTGATCCTAACTGACCTAAGACAGGGAGTTTTTACTATGATTAAATGTCAGGAATTGTGAAACTGAGTTTAACTGTAGTTTGCTAAGGTGTATGTAAACTTCTGACTTCAACTGTATGTCATGGAAAGAGCAGGTGTTTGTAATATTTTTTACACTCATTGTATGTCAGCATCTCACAGGTTAAGAGAGGGGATAATTTGAGTTGGGGGGTGTATGGACAGTAAACAGCCAAAAGGTTTTTAATTATTTTTCGTTATTGTCAAGAGATCTGCTCCCTTCTGTGTCTAAGTATCACCTCTCCATTGTAGCCACCGGTTATCCTCCCAGTTGGTAACCATTGATAGCCTCTTCAGGCTAACCGTGGCTAACTTGTGTTGGGTGTGGTATGGTGCATTACTGTTCCTTTTTGTGTGTGGTTTTGTCTCACTCATGTTTGTTTGTGTGTCTCTGTCATGGTCTGATCTCTGTAAATGTGTTTGTTCTCTTTCTCTCATGCACCACCTCTTCTCTCTCTACTTTTCTACTTCATTTTTTCTCTTGTTCTTTGGCTATGTCCCAATTCTTTAAATCGGCACCTTTCCTTTTCTCTCTTCTTTGGCAACCATTTAAGCTGAAAGGACTGTATGTGAAAGCAACATGGAGGCATCTCCTTCTCCCCACTAGCCCACTTATTGGCTAGTCCAGGTTTCCACGTTGCTTTCCAGCACCCCGTCCTTTCAGCAGTTTTGTAGTCAGGCTTGAGAGGAGATTAGGAAAGGAATCCATTTAAAGGGAATTGGACACACAGCCTCCAATCTTGACCTTTTTTTGTCATGTGTCGTTTCAATTCTGCTCAGCAATTGGTCAGCTCAGCCTTTTCATGTGATCCTCTTCCTGGCATCTCTCTTGTCCCCCTCCCTCCTCCCCTTCCCTAGTGTCTGGTTAGGTTGACCGTGATCACCCAAAAGCAGATCTTCTCCTCTGACAATAAGGTTCCTAATTTCTCCTTCTGCGGAATGTGCCATGCTCCTTGCACGGATATTCTTCCTCACCAAACTTCAATATTTTTGTTGTTGCTTGTTATTATTTTTTTCTGAAGTGTCATAAACTATTGTTGAGATGTTGTAACAGACTGGTGGCATAGAGAGATTTCGTAATGGGTCATTTTTGAAGACCCACTACTGGCTGCTTAGTTTTGGCTTGAGCATGCTGGAATGTATGCACATCTATCTTTTCATCAGTGAGTGATCCTGTAAGCAAACAGTGGATATGCATATTTTTGCTCTAACACATAGGTTGCGTCCAGGACTGACCTAGCCATCAAACGATCCACTGTGCTAACATCGTGCAAAACCCTGAATGAGTCTGCAGAAATCCCAGAGTGCTAGTGAATTCCCCCTGCTGTTACTTCTTCCCCCGACCTCTCCCAAATGACGCTCCCATTTCAGGCATCTGCAGAAACAGGCACTCTTCAGATTCATTTGCTGGGAAACGGGCTTCCTCATTTTGTCCCGCACTCTCACCTGTCAGCTTATAACGGTCACATTGTGAGTCCTCCTAGCTTAGTCCTTGTGTTTTATGAATGATTTATTCTCAAATGAGAACTTACATCAATCAGACAAAAAATAATGAAGCAGCACTACATAAAAAATCGAAATACTAAATAAAAAAGTATTAACAAATAAAGGGGTAACCAAAAATAATAAATTATAATAGTTGGGACTCATTTTTATCCAATTTTGAGGTCTCCAAACCCCTGTACTACTCCCTTGCACTGTTTTGAACCCCAAACAGACTGTTCCACACTGGTCCTAGTGAGGCCATTCTGTTGCCCCACCCTTCAGCTGATGCCTGAGGTGAGAGTGCACCCTAGTGGGGCCGAGTGACCCCGTCATCTCTCCACGACAGTGTGTTGATTAAAACCTTCCTCACCTCTACCCGCTCCAGGCCCTGGCCAGCATGAGTCTCAACACCCAACCCATTCTGAACCTGGAGAAGTTCCAGGAGGGCCAGGAGTTACCCCTGCTCCCCCCCGGCCAGAACAAGGCGTCGCCTTCCTCCACCGAGTTCAACCCCCTCATCTACGGCAACGACGTGGACTCTGTGGATGTGGCCACCAGGCAAGACTTAACAAAGTTTCTCTGTCCTTTTTTAAGTAGATCTCATATTATCCATGCAAGGCAATGTGTGGGGTTGGTTGAATTTCAATTCTTACACTCCATTTGATTTAGTCCCTGAATACTGTAGATATTTTATAGATATGAAGAGCTATTTGCATATGAACAATTTATGGATTGACCCCTGTTCCCACTTGAATTCTTAAAATCTGAAGTGCGTTATACATTTGAAAAATGCTACAGTATATTCATAACGGATTTCATAACATTGTGTGTGCCCTCAGGCCTCTACTCTACTACCCCATATCTATAACACAAAATCAATGTGTACATGTGTGTATAGGGCCTATGCGTGTGTCTATGTTTGTGTTGCTTCACAGTCCCTGCTTTTCCATAAGGTGTATTTTATCTGTTTTTAAATCAAAATGTACTGCTTCCATGAGTTACTTGATGTGGATTAGAGTTCCATGTAGTCCTGGTTGCCTCCCATAGTCTGTTCTGGACATGGGGACTGTGAAGAGACCTCTGGTGGTATGTCTTGTGGGGTATGTATGGATGTCTGAGCTGTGTGCCAGTAGTTCAAACAGACAGCTCGGTGCATTCAACATGTGTTGAACATAGTGATGAAGCCAATCTCTCCTCCACTTTGACCCAGGAGAGATTGACATGCATATTATTGTTAGCTCTCTGTATACATCCAAGGGCCAGCCGTGCTGCCCTGTTCTGAGCCAATTGCAATTTTCCTAAAATTTTCCTAAGTACCTCTTTGTGGCACCTGACCACATGACTGAACAGTAGGCCAGGTGCCTTTTGATAGTGCTGTTAAGAATGCAAAGCAGCGCTTTATTCTCCCGATCCGAGCAACTGTTGTATCAATGTTGTATATGACTCAACAGTCATAATGTCATGTGAAACGATGTGTTTCATTTGAGCCTCATACCAATAACAGATGTCTCTCATACGTAAATTTGATTAAACAAGAAAGCTTTTTGAATTTAAACACGACTATTTGAAGCGTTAACCCACCCAACTTTCCTTCTTTCTCCAACAGGGTTGCCATGGTGCGGTTCTTCAACTCCCCCAACGTACTCCAGGGTTTCCAGATGCACACACGCACGCTGCGCCTTTTTCCGCGGCCTGTGGTAGCTTTCCAGGCCACGTCCTTCCTGGCCTCGCGGCCCCGCCGCTCAGGCTTCGCTGAGAAGCTGTCGCACACCCAGGCCGTGGAGTACTACGGCGAGTGGGCTCTCAACCCCACCAACCTGGCCTTTCAGAGGATCCACAACAGTAAGTCCCTTACCCTAGCCTACACACCTGCTGTACTGCATATGCCATGCACTGACTGACATTTGGTGTGTTTGTGTTTGGAGCTGACACGAACCATACTCCTGCTAGCTTGGGATATTTATAGTGTGAAGTGAAGTGTAGCCCTTTACACCAATATACGAGATGAAAACGGCAGATTTGTGCACTAATTGTCTAAATTGGAACATGGTGGCTATGCAGTAACATGCTATACATGAAGTTATGGCTCTGGCTCTGCACTTCACAGCGTTGTATGGGTTTTGACTGACAGACTTTCTGAACTTGAGCACCAAGCGACTAGAAGTTGCCCCCTTCCCTCCTGGTAATTGGGCAACTTTAGCACATTTTTGGTTGTCTGAGTGAGGGAGATGGTGTAAATTTAAGATGACTCGATGTATTTTGGAAGATGAGACATTGAGGATTATAATAAATCCTGCTTTGATGTCATAAAAGTAAGCCAAACAGTCCAAATGTGCACTTAACATTTCCAAATTCTAAAACGTATCATCTACGGTGTCAATGTTTATGGTCACTATGTTTGATCTACAGTTACACGATTACATGGCGTCATACCCCGGGTTGTTTCTGATCAGAATGAGCCTATGTTTGTTTATTGTGAAGAAAATTTGCCGCAGCACACGCACCTGAATGTACTAATGACTCCTTTCTATGCGCACCAAAAATTCTTAATCTGTCTCTTGTGAAAGCCTAACACGGTAAGATAATATTTTATAACTTAGCTTGTCATGTTGGCAATAGAACAAGCTTTCAAATCATGCACATCTGACCCAGATTGCGATTTGTAATGGACCATTTTGGACTGGGTAAACAACAACAGTAATTTGCGTGACTGCACGGTTGTGTTCCAGGCGATACGACTACAAGTATTCTTGCTACAGTTCCTCGATCGTCACAGCAGGAGAGCTCAAAAAAGTACCTTTTTATAGTTGAAGACTCTTCTTTGAGTCATAAAAGTGCTTTGAAATTGCTTAGGAACTGTGCAACCTTTAGAAAGGTGTGTGTGGCCACTTAGTTCTCTCACTCAAACCCTTTTCAATGTTTGTTTGTAAATGGAAAAAAAATGCACATGAAATCAACAGTGTAATGTTTGGATTCAGTCTTGTCAGGTGAACTGTTGTGTACTCACCTTTGGTCTAATACTTGTACAATTATCTCCAAACTGTTCAATTGTTATGTATATGTGTTTCATATTTCTTCTCTAAGAAACATTTCAATTTAGCCCTATCCAATATAGGCCAATTTCCACGTGTGTAAAGGGTTAAGTAAAAAGTGAATTATGCTATCAATTATTGCACTTTCCTGAGGTCAAATGGGAATATACACTCAGTTGTACAAAACATTAGGAACACCTGCCTAATATTGAGTTGCACTCCCTTTTGCCCTCGGAACAACCTCAATTCGTCGGGGCATGGACTCTACAAGGTGTTCAAGCGTTCCACAGGGATGCTGGCCCATGTTGACTCGAATGCTTCCCACAGTTGTTGGGTGGTGGACCATTCTTGATACACACAGGAAACTATTGAGCATCAAAAACCCAGCAGCTTTGCAGTTATTGACACAAACCGGTGTGCCTGCCACCTACTACCATGCCCCGTTCAAAGGCACTTAAATATTTTGTCTTGTCCGCTCGCTCTCTGAATGGCACACATACACAATCCATGTCTCAATTGTCTCAAGGCTTAAAAATCCTTCTTTAACCTGTCTCCTCCACTTCATCTACACTGATTTGAAGTGGATGTAACAGGTGACATCTATAAGGGATCATAGCTTTCACCTGGATTCAACTGGTCAGTCTGTCATGGAAAGAACAGGTGTTCCTAATATTTTGTGCACTCTGGTATATTTCTCTGAGCAATACAGGAAGTTTGAAGGTTTCGTAGTGTTTCTGAGCGTAACTCTGTGTTCTGCAGACGTGTATGACCCATCTTTGATCGGAGACAAGGGCAAGTGGTACGCCCACCAGCTGCAGCCGGTGTTCTACCGCGTGTACGACGGCAGCTCCCAGCTGGCCGAGGCCATGAGCGGACCCCTAGAGGATGAGGCTAATGACTCGGACCCCACAGACGACAGGTTAAAAAAAAACACTGACCCCCTCCACGTTTGGAAGGCATCACGATGCTTTGATTACTACTGTGATAACATAATTGACAAAATGTTAAATGAAAGATTGTTTCAGTGCCAGGTACTGCCAAAGGTCCAAAAATTAATTTTGCAATGTGGAAAGCATGTTAGTGAGCCATTTAGCATATAAAAACTAGATCTGAAGGGAGGTCCTTTCCTGTGTCTGATCTGTGAGTTCTCTGTGTGTGTGTGTGTGTGTGTGTGTGTGTGTGTGTGTGTGTGCAAGTGCGGCCGACGGAGACAATGCAGAAGCAGCGGCATGGCAGGCTATAGAATGTTGATAGACAACACATTAGCCACTAGATGACGAACTCTAAACATTAACTGGTAGATTCTCTAGTTGGCTCAATAGTTGGCTTGCTAGTCTTGCTAGACATGATGTATAATATCAGTTGAGGTTCATTTAAATCTGAGATAAAGGTTTAGCTAGCGTTTTTTGGTTAGCCTTCTGTAGACGTGTAAGGTGTCACCAAGATGGCGTCCAGGGTAATGCCACTCGGTTTTGTTTCTGTGGCAGCGACAGCGAGGCTGGCTACGACGACTCCAGCTCTTCCTACTCGTCACTTGGAGACTTGGTGAACGAAATGATCAAATGTGACATCCAAGGGGACACGCCAAGTAAGTTTCTGTGCTATTTCACCAAGGCTGCATTTACACAGGAAACCAAATTCTAATATTTTGCCTAATTATTGGCAGAAGAGCTGATCTGAATCAGTGAAATTCATGAACAAAAGATCAGAATTGATCTGCCTGTGTAATTGCAGCCCAAGAACCACCCAGCTTACACATACTTACTGTTATGACAAAAGAAAAACGGTAAATTCCCCCTTATTATAATAACTCACAGTTGTTTTCATCTTGAAAAATGGCAACCTAAAATGACTAATTCCTTTCAGATAGTCACTAGCTAAACATTTTATTTTGTGACCCTTTGGCCATCAATAGCAACTAATATCTGTCTTCTGGTGTCGTAGACCTGGATCCCCCTACCCACGCTGCACTGGGAGATGCCAGCGAAGTGGAGTTCCAGGACTTCCAGGAGTTCAAGGGAGAGGGTCCCCTCCCTCAAGAGAAGGCACTGCCCGAGGGGGGCGATGGACCTCCTGAACCTCCTGATGGACAAGCCCTCCGCTCGAGCTCCAGCACAACCGCCAGCTCCAGCCCCAGCACAATCATCCAGGGAGTCAACAATGTCAGTGAACCGCTCAATTTACACCAGAATAAAATTATGCAGTTAACACTGTTTTTAACAACTGACATTTTTGGCGAGTGACGTTTGAATTTGTTCATAACTCTTGACCATGAGAACACAATAATTATATCTTTGCTTGAGTTGTTTTCCTTCCTTTATAAAGTGGCAATTTAAGTGTATTTAGTATCAACCATTAGTAACCATTTGATGTTCATTGTGTCCAGGAGCAGGCAGAACCAGTGGAAATGGAGGCGTTGGCCAGTGCAGCTCTACAGAACCCTGTCCCGGGATTGGGCGTTCCGCCCTTCTCCAGACCTCCTCCAGACGCTGCCCCTGTGGGACCAGCCAATAAGAAGGGAGAGTACGACAACCCCTACTTTGAGCCTCAGTATGGCTTCCCTGCTGAGGAGGACCCTGAGGCAGAAGACCAAGAGGAGACGTACACGCCCCGGTTCAACCAGAACCTCAACGGCAACAAGTATGTTACAACACACCTACGCCATAACACTGTACACACAAACAAGCATCATAAGCCACACATTCTGAAAACCATAGTTAAAAATAAATAAAACAGTGATGAATACATCTCTTAAACATACACACCTAATTAAGTCTCTCAGCTTCTGAATTCTGCATCTATGATATGCCTCTGGTATAGCAGTCGAAAAACTACGCTAACAAAACGTGACACTCCCTCCGGACCTCTAACACATGTTCTGCTCCCACAGAGCCCAACGCCTCCTGAGGCCCAGCAGCCTAAAGCTACCCGGAGAGTCAGACGGAGAGGGCGACTCCCGCAACAGTTCTCCAAATTCCACCATCTCCAACAACAGCAGCGATGGCTTTGGGGGCCTCATGTCCTTTGCTAGTGAGTCTCCTCAACCAGGGCCTATTTTAGTTGTATGATAATCACAGACCTGAAAGGGCTGGATTGGTGACAGATACACTTTGTCCTCCAAAACACTGAAGGGGGAAATGTGTAAGGGTTACTCAGCGGGTAATACTGGTTGCTGGTCTTCTCAACCAGGAAGACAACCAGAAATGTTCAGTTTACAACCAGAAATGTACAATATTTGCTAGGTAGGGATTGAAATGGAACTTGACGTTAGGCTGCAAGTCATCATGGGTATACTATAGGATGGTGAGACATGGTCAAATGTTGGTTTCTTTGTGAGACTTCATCGGTCATCAGCGACTCTCTCTCCATCACTGCAGGTAATCTGTACAAGAACCACGGCACCAGCTTCAGCCTCTCCAACCTGTCTGTACCCAATAAGGGGGGGCTGAGGGAGAAGGCAGCTGGGGCTGGGCCCTTCCCCAATCTCAAAGGTACATTACTAAATGGAGCCCTTTTCCCTGTTTTGTCCACCTTTCATGTTATCTTCACTCACCCTTCTTTTTTTCCCTTTTTTTGACCTTTTATCCATCTCATCTCCTTCTCAATTTCACTCTCTGTGGCTGTGTTCCCCTCTTATCTGTTTTCTGTACAATTGTTGTGCCCTACAGCAGATTGCGGTCAGGTTTGTCAGTTGAAGCCAGTAGAGGCAGGCTGTCTACTAAAACCATGCCCTTTCAAAGTTCAAATGATTGTCATACAGCTCTTGCAGTGGTTACAAAGTATAAATGTTTTCATTTTGTCATGGGCATTAAAAATAATAATATTTGGAGTGCAAATATCACCAGAGTGCACATTTCTACAATATTGTATACACCGTATCATGACAAGACACATTGAGCATAAGCTATTTCCATGTGAAGTCATCTTAATCATTTAAAGTGACTGTCCAGTGTTTCCAGATTTCTTTCTTTGAAATATGACCTATAATTAATTACAATATGAGGAAATATTTTTAATTCCAATTTTCTATTTAAGTATGTTCAAAAGTAGCTTTTCTATGTTTGAATTATGTGGGCATACCCCAACAACAGAATGGTGTCAGCATATACCAGTCATTTAAAACCGCTGATTGGCCAGCTCAGCCTATGAGCCAACATGATGTCATATTCTATGAGGAAATGGCAAGCATTTTTGAAAAACTGTTTTTTTCTCGAATTTATGCTTTGGCCACAAATACAAGTATGGGATGAGTTAACATTATTTGGTTATGAGTTAACAGCATATATTTTATTTTAAAAGTAAGATGTTCTCTTGACGTTTAGGCCTACTTTCAATGGTGTGGAGAAAGGAAGGAGAGTAGAGATGACCATAATGTGTAACTCTGACTGACATGTTGAACTTCGTTAATTTCTTCTTCAGAAGCTGCTGCTTTGTTTGCACTAAGTAGAGTAGCCAGGAGTAGTATTGACAGTATGTCAAGTAAGCATTCAGTGCTCATGCTGAAATGTCTGGCAAGCCAGTTTAGGCTACAAAGTATGGCATTTATGCAACTTTATATTGTAGATTTTTACCTTCTTTCCATTTGCCTTTTCCCCTCTAATTCTTTAATTTTTATTTTACAAAAATATAGAATATTTTAATTTTGACGTAGAGGTCGACATTGAGGAAGGTTTGTAGAAATCTTTATTTTTATTATATATATATATATATTTTTTTTAGAATGAAAACCTTCATTCTAAATTTGTATTTGTCCCCCTCTGGACTGCCATGTTAATGTATGGCATTAGGTGGATATTGAGGACCTGACAAAAGTTAGAATTTTCTCTCAAGTACCCCGTTTTCTCTGTTCCCAATCCCACATGGTTGCCTGATTTTGTTATGAGAACATTTGTGAGAGAAAATAAGAAATGCATGTGTTAAACTCAATAGCCCCACACTGTGTGTGACAGCTGCCATAGCAAACCAACGTTTGTTTCTTTTTTCCTTTGATGGTGATTTGTTTTGAATTGACTGTTCAGATGACAGCCCGACTAGTAGCCCTGGCCCAGACAGTCCGGGTATGTTATTGTCTGGTGTGGTAGTTTGTTTTGCCCTTACAACTAGCTCCAGCTTTGACCCTTATTCGATCCTACCTACCAGAGTCCATATTACTCAGGTTGCATACTAGGAGATATACCTGTATTTTCATTCATGTATATCCATATCCTTCCCTCTGTTTCCTTGTTATTCCTCTCTGTTTGGTGGGAGTCTGATGCGCGATGATGCACACATTTATAGACGACAGATCTCTTAATTTGCATACATATTATCCCCTTTATGTGGCATTTTCACTGGAATTTGGTGTTTTTCTCTTGGTTTCCCAGCAGGGTTGGGGTCAAGTTTGATTTCAAGTCCACTCAATATTTGAAGATGAATTCAGTTCCTGAATGGCAAATTACCCATCGCTTTCCATGAGGATTTTTCATTTCATCCACTGAAGTACAATTGATTACCCAAATGGACTGGAATTGAATTTAAACTGACATGATCTCCTTGCAGTCTGTTGCCTTGCTTGCTGGCCTGTTCAGTGGCTCTCCATCATTCTTGTGTGTTCTCCGTCTGAGTTCTCTATGGTCAGAGAGCCCATAAACTCGCACTCCTCTGGACATAGACCCTTAAAATTGGCAAATGCTTTCTCCCACCCCTAAATATGTCGGGATCCTAACAGACCTAAATCTGATTGGTCATGAAATTTAATGGCTATAACCTTTTTAGGTTATGTCACGCATTTTATTTATTTATTTGTTAAAAATGTGCTGCCCCCTTCCTTGGTCTGTCTCCCTCGCACTTTCTTTTTCTCCCTCTCTCTTTCCTGCTTTCTTTGTGTACTCTGTCAGTGTGTTGCGGTGCATGTGTGTTGTGGGTTGATGTTCAGACTGGTCCGGTCCGGTGTCCCTCTCTGTCCCTCTTTCCACTTCTCTGCACTAATTCTGGGTTTTGTGTCCAGTATTTGGACTAAATTCTCTAATGGAGATAATTACAGAGGCCGGCCCGGGGAGCGGAGAAGGTGGGTTCCGCCCTTTAAAAACTGTGTGGGCTGCATGCTTCTCCTAGCCAGTCAACTACGTCTCCCAGCATCCTCCTCACTCACCCCCTCAATCCTCTGTCACCTGACATGCACCATCGAGAGATCATTCATCGTCATACATCATCGAGTCTGTTCTGTTGTCCTTCACCATCCACAGTGACTGTTGCCCCAATCACTAACCTTTGCAGAGTCACTCCACCCATCTACACGTCTTTGTATTAGTTTGGGTTGGGCCCTCACAATCTTAGCTCGTTAGAAGCTGTGCATCCCATATTAACAATTGCGAAGATGATGCCATTCATTTTTTTTGTGCCAATCTAAGTCTGCATTCCACAGTATTGTATGGGACCTGACAAGATGTTGATTCGAGTTGGTCAACATCAGCTTTCCCATTATTCTCCAAGCCAAACAATAAGTTATATTTGCATGTTTGGCCACCTCTTTGGTCTCTCACATACACACCTAGACCTCCCATCACCTTGCCAGTGGAGGCAGGCCTTAGCCAATCAAAACTGCCACCCTGTAGGTAAGGCATGACATCATTCTTCCAATGCTGTGAGTTAGTTTTAATCAGTGTTTAATTGATAATTGAATTAAGCGGCGCAGTTTCGCAGCACCAAGAGTGCTGTTCTGTCTTACTTCCTGAACTCATAGTCACCGGTTTTGATTGGAGTTGTCATTGGACACTTAGTTGGCTTTGTGGTTAATGAGCATCTGTACAAGTACCACAGTGATCAAATGGAATGGAATTATTTGAAGTCCTGTGATGCATGTTGTACAACTTATGGATGATACTTCGGAAAATGTGGGGCAAAATGTCATCATTGTCAGGTGAGGTCTTTGGTAACATGCGGTCATAAAGCCTACAATAATGCATAAGTAATGCCATGACAAAATCGGATATACCGGTAACAGATGACGTCTGTTTATGACAAGGAACCAATACATTTTTGGTGGGTGTTTTTTATTTGTATCCTTACTTTCAAGGCATTACCTTTAGCCTAAATGTTCAGTGTCAAACAGGTGACCCCCCCTCCCTGGGCGAAAACATTGTTTCCAAGTCATAAAAAAAAAGTGTGATGTTGAATCAACGTGGAACACTGATTGGATTTGCAAAAAGTCATCAACGTAAGGGAATCAAAATGTGACAACTCAACCAAATGTAAACCAAAAACAGACGTTGAACTGAGGTCTGCCTAGTGGGTAAGCTATGTAGGCGCAACAATATTATAATCAGTTTGATAATAATATTGTTCACAGGCCCAATCTCTGCAAGTGATCCACCATACCTTTGTATAACATGGCACTGTGCGTTCATGTCAGTGTGTGTCTGTCTTAACTGTACAAGGTGACTAACAGTGTGAACACTACAATATGTATCTTCCCGTTAGCCCTGTGTGTGATTGTCGACCCATCTTTATTTTTAGTTATTTTTCTGCATGACACAACTTGTCGGTCTTGTTGCCATGCAGATTCCGCACCAATCTGACATCTGCTAATGTGTGATGCCCAAACACAGCGCCATTTTGACTCCCCCTTGATCTGTCCCTCACCTTTTAGTGTCTGAATATGAAACCTGTAGCTCAGCTAGTCATTAGCTAGTGTCCCTGCCCCTGAAAATGTGTGTGTCCTTTCATATATGCAGGATGTGTCCCATCTTCTTTGTCTATTAGTCTTTGATGTGGTTATCTAATTAGTACATCGTAGTGTGATTTTGGGGGCTTTGTAGTGAAGTGTATAAGCTCATCCTGTATCAAGTCAGCTAGTATTTCTGTATGTATGTCTCTGACATGTCGTTTGTTATGGCTTTGTGCTTTCCATGGTATTTACTAGATACCTCACTGTTCTATATGGCTCCTGCAGGAGGCGCCCGCGGTCCCCCCAGAGCCCTCGTTGACCAGAAGTCGTCGGTCATTAAGCACAGTCCCACGGTCAAGAGAGAGTCCCCCTCTCCCCAGGGTCGTGCCAACAATACCAGGTAACAGACCACTATGAGACTGTACTACCAGGACATTGCTGACTGACTAATGCTGACTGACATTTATTTAAATTAGTTTACCACCTTCATGGCATAAAGTCTTCATGGTATAATGTTGGCCATCAAAAACAAAAGCTGGTTGTCATATAATGTCAAATTACAGACCTGGATAGGTAATATATCAATCCTCTTTAGGAGAAGGGTTGTCTAACTTAACTCTTGGAACTACCCATCCCGGATCCGGGAGAATTGTCATCAACTACACTAATTAGCATAGCGCAACGGCTAAAAAATATTACTAGAAAATATTCATATTCATGAAATCACAAGTGAAATATAGTGAAACACAGCTTAGCCTTTTGTTAATCACCCTGTCATCTCAGATTTTGAAATTATGCTGTACAGCCAAAGCAAGACAAGCGTTTGTGTAAGTTTATCGATAGCCTAGCATAGCATTATGTCCAGCTAGCAGCAGGAAGCTTGGTCACGAAAATCAGAAAAGCAATCAAATTATTTGTTTACCTTTGATGAGTTTCGGATGTTTTCACTGACGAAACTCCCAGTTAGACAGCAAATGTTCCTTTTGTTCCGTAAAGATAATTTTTATACCCAAAATACCTCCGTTTGTTGGTCACGTTATCTTGAGAAATCCACCGGAAATCGCGGTCATGACAATGCCGAAAATAATTCCAAATGATGTCCATAATATCGACAGAAACATGGCAAACGTTTTTTATAATCAATCCTCAAGGTCAAATATCTATTCGATAATATATCAACCGGGACAATTGGCTTTTCAGTCGGAGCGAGAGGAAAAATGACTACCTCTGTCTTTTACGCAAGAATCACTCTGAGAGCCCTCAGCTGGCCACTGACGCAATGTAGTCGTTTACGCTCATTCTTCAACATAAAGGCGCGAAACTAGGTCAAAATGCTGTAGACACCTTAGGGAATACGTAGAAAAAGGAATCTGGTTGATATCCCTTTCAATGGCCAATAGGGGTGCATAGGAACACAACGGTTTCAAAATAAGAGGCACTTCCTGATTGGATTTTCCTCAGGGTTTCGCCTGCAATATCAGTTCTGTTATACTCGCAGACAATATATTTACAGTTTTGGAAACTTTAAAGTGTTTTCTATCCTAAGCTGTCAATTATATGCATATTCTAGCATCTGGTCCTGAGAAATAGGCGGTTTACATTGAACATTATTTTTCTAAAAATAAAAATAGTGCCCCCTAGTTTCAAGAGTTAAGAGCCAATGGTGACGTACAAAAAGGGGGAGTGTGAATGGAGTGACTGAACCAGAGCTGTGTGTGTCCCAGTGAGAACCAGCAGTTCCTGAAGGAGGTGGTGCAGAGCGTGTTGGAGGGCCAAGGCGTGGGCTGGCTCAACATGAAGAAGGTGCGCCGCCTGCTGGAGAACGAGCAGCTACGCGTCTTCGTGCTGAGCAAGCTGAACCGGGCCGTCCAGTCAGAGGAGGATGTCAGGCAGGAGGTCATCCGTGATGTGGTGAGTGGCTCCACCCCCCCGGGTGGGGAGAAAGGAATGGGGCAAGAGAGGGGAAGAAAGAACATTTTAATTAAATAATACCTTACATTTAAACTGTGTGTGTGTTCTACTCTTCAGGAGATTAGCAGGAAGGTGTACAAGGGCATGTTAGACATACTGAAGTGCACCGTTTCTAGTCTGGAACACTCGTACACCAATGCCGGGCTTGGAGGCATGGCCAGCGTCTTCGTTCTACTGGAAATAGCACGCACCCACTACCAAACCAAAGGTAACGTTCAGAAAACCTATACTCGACTGAAAGTGTCAACATTTTCTCTCAAAGGACACATTCAGTCAGCATGTCATGCCCCCTCCCAAAACTATGACTTAACTATTTCCTCTGAAAAAATGAAAGGTACTGATGCTTGATTCTTGTTTGAAAGTGCTTATCAGCGTTTCATATACTCCACTTATTTAAAGGCAACGTAAGTATTGGATAGGAAAAGGAGTACAATCTGGAGAATTTCTTCTAGCAACTCATTTGAAAAGTAAGCAATATGTTTTTACAGCAGTGAGTTCTGGTTTAGTCTCTCTGAGTCAGTACCGCCAACGCATGCCTCATTTTTAGGTGACTTTTGCACTTTGTTTAAGCATTCACCGAACAAATTTGGGTCATGAGAGCAGAAGACAAAACAACTAGGGATATGACAAACGATAACATTTAATAGAATTCCACTCAAATTCGCAGTGCAGCTTTGCTGCTGCCAGCAACGGGTTGGGTCTCAGTGCGTCCCTTTCAGATGTTTAAGCATTGCACCTCTTCCACCATTACTGTACCTCCCACCTTGCAAAGTTTACATTTCCTTCCTCATCTAACTTCTTAAAGTATTGCAATACAGGACTTCGCTGCTGTTTCTTGCCTTTCTCTGCCTTTTTTCCAACTGTTAACGACGATGGCGTAGTGGTGGAGTCGAATACAAAATAATTGATTCCTCGACTCCATGCATGTCGAGTCACATTTCTTAGTGTTAAGATTCGACTCCTAAAATTCAGTATTTTTGGAATGGAAGTAACTGATTAGTTGCCGTACTTCCGAGAACACAAACCCTTGCATCTTTCATAGATGGCTAGCAAGGGATGGAGAGAGAGGGGAGGGGCACAGTATAGGCAGGTCGGTCACCAGGCAGATAGGTCTAGTGCTATCAGCAATCAAAAGCTGTATTTCTTGGCTTACAAAGTCTCGCAACTTCAGTAAAGCAGGGCCTATCAACAATAAATAAGCTAGGATATTCTACATGCAACAGACCAAAGACTGAACACACTCGCATCACTAGCGAATAGAAAGAGCAAAGGCGTGTGTAATCATTAGTCCAAATAGTTACAGGTGAGCCAGCGTGATGGAGGGGGAGGAGGGGGCAAGCAGAAAAACAAATGTGTGCAACTATGGGGCAAAACAGACTGGGTTGGCTTAGATTGTTGACTTGTAAACTATAGTATCCAATGTTTATTGAAAACATAAATACATTTGCACAATGAGCACTTGTTGTCTCTCAAATACATCTTTGCAGTTGACGATTAGCTAGCTTGTGCATTTTGTTTGCCATATTTGCATTGACATGAAATCAGTCAAAATACCTCGGAACAAGAACTAGCTGAAATGAGTTACTTACAATTCCCCACATGGCAGTTTCTTGTCACAACTCATGGACATATGCGCATCGTTTTCGTGTCAGCTAACCCATCTATATGTCTTGGTAATCTGTTTTGCATGCCTCGCAAATTCACCAATGTAGACTAAAGTTCTATTTAAATTAAATTACACAACTTTTCTAGTTAGGCTATAACACGGAAAAGAATATGTTTTGTGATCACTGCACTGCTATTTTAATTATGTGGGGGGGGGACAGCAAAACAAGTTTTTTTTTTTCCGGTTTGGGATTTTTCTAAATGTTAAGGAACCCAATTTAATTTTAGCGTTTAAACGTTCACACCCCTACAAACAACTGTCTATTCTAACCTTCAAACCTCCCACTGCAACTCTATACTTTTTCTTCTCTCGTTACTATCTCTTCCCCTTCTTCCCTATTCTTCTCCCTTTTTCCTTCTTGGTGGCCCCAGTAGACCCAGAGAAGCGCAAGCGGAGCCCCAGTGACTCTGCAAGCAGCCCGGGCAGCAAGGGGAGCCCGTCTCCCCGCATGGAGGGCACCAAGCCCCCGGGGCTCCTTCCGGTTCCCCGTCTCCAACTGCCGCACCCCACCTCCGGGGGCAAAGGCACCCGCCACTTTGACACCCGGAGTCTGAACGAGGAGAATTTTATTGCCTCCATTGGTGTGTAAACCCACCCCATCCCCCCTTGCATGCACTCTGAGAGCACCCCTTGCCCCCCTGCTCACCAGTCTAAACCCTTCCCTACCCCTTGACCCACCTCTCTCCAACTAGGCAACAAGGGGCATGTTGTCCCCTTTCTTAGAAAAAGAGCTCCTTATGATATTCCATTCACTTTGACCCACACCAGTGATGTGCGCCCAATGGGTCAGCATTTAAAGCTGTAAAACTCTGAAATATATTTAGAACGTAAATACGGTATGCTGGTTTGCCATAATATTTGGACACAGGTTGCATATTTGCACATCATGCAACTCTAATTCAATTTGACAAATAACCACATTTGAATTCCAGATCTGGCCTTGGATAATATGTTGCTATGTGTGTGAGATTGGAACAGCCTTGAGCGGTGTAGGCGTGTGTGAAATATTGCATTGAGCCCACCACCCACGGCCTGGATGTGTTGTGTCCCTCCCCACCCTTCTCTGAATGTTGAGTGCCCCTGTTTGCTGCCACCTCTCGTGGAGTCCTCCTTTGTTTGCCTTCTAGCACCTTGACTGCATGTCTTCGTTTTCCGTTGTCTTCTCGAAACTCCAAATCTGCAGTACTGTGCTAAGGAGTCTGAAGACCTGTCTCTGCCTTTACTGCAGGTTTCCTTAAAGCCCTCTGTACAAGTAGCAGCTCTCTCAGCTCTAGCATGGAGGCTGGAGCGTCACTCCCCAGTAAACAGGCCCAAGGAAGAGACAAATTTCATGCTCACCGTTAGCAAGCCACGGTTGGAGTTTAGCTTAGGGATAGGGCTAATTAACACTGAACATCGTGGAAAAGGAGCGCCGCAATGCTTCTCCTTTCGACCACCTTTCTACCTCAAATGTTACTTTGGGTCTGTATACAGGGGACAGATTCACCCAACTCCCTCAATCTCCCAACCTAAGCTCACTTCACCAGCCCCTTTTTTCTCTTTGGGAAGATTTAGCTTCAATTCTACGGAATGTCTTTTTGAGACTTGCACCCCTGCTTCTGCAACAGCTCCATTCAACCTGCTGGCTAGCTGGCTGGCCACTCCACCCCCATCCCATGCCCTTCACAAAGCCCTGCTGCCTCTGTCACCCTGGTTCTGGAGAGCCACACACTGCTAGCCAATAAGTTAGCACCTCGGTCACAGAACATTTGAAAGGAACCCCAGTATTCCACCTTGTGTGGTTCTCCAGGACCATGGTCCAGGAGTGTTGGGTGTGTTGTAATGTTACACCTCAGTAGCAGTAACTGGCAATGGATCAAACTCTGCATACATATAATTATGTCATAGTGTTCCATATTGCCAAGCTGAAATGTGACTACTCTCAGACATTACAAAACATCCTCTATTGTTAAAATAACAGAGTTTTTTTAATGCCTAATTTTGTTTTATGTTATGGTTTATCTAATGCTCATCCTCCATACCTGCCTACTCAACCAGCTCTCTGACACTCTCTCTGTCTTTCTCTCCTTGCTTGCAATGCATCTTGGGTAGAATTGTGGAGCAGGCACCATGAAAAGGATAAGCAAAAAGCTATGGAAAAACAACAGAGTAAGATATTTTTCACACACAAAACAGACTGGGGTATTGCATAACTGCCAGCTCTTAACATTTCCACGCCCTTCTCTCCACCTTTCCCCAACTTATGTTTATTAGTCACAAATTATTTAAATAGTTAATATAAGTGATCATGTTGACATGGATAATGATTCTAGGACTAGGTCTATAATCTTGATTTGAGGTGTGTTCGTAATGTTTTTTTGTGTAAATTTTGGGTGAATCAAGTCTTCATATCGGTGGAATAACTGAGTTACGCTTGCATATCTCAAATCAGGAGTCAGAACATAGTGAGTCTCTTACTCTCCATAGAGATACTCTGTCATACGTTTGCCAACAACTTGTTCCATTCCTATTTCCTGAGTTGTGAAGAAGTCATTGGAAACGTAGTCTGTCAGACACATACCCAATCGTTCGCTGTTTTTCCTGGGCTCTTGAGGTTCTATCAAGGTTAAGACAGTTGTGGCATTTCATTTAGCAAATGTCCTTTTCTGGAAAAACACTACGCGGCCAGAAGGTAAATTGTACATACTGTAGTACTTAAAAAAAAAAAAATCTGATAACTGAGCCATGAATGAATACACAATAGAGTACAAACATTGCTTGCAGGTTTGTTGGCTGCATGACCAAATGTATCACAGAAGTCATGGTTACATTTGCATTGAACTATTATAATTGACTGTACTTTCTTCCAATGTCAAGGTTTGATATCCTGGACACTTCGAAATGTACAGATTGCAGGCCAGCATTTGTTTCATTGTAGTAAAATGTTCCTAGAGGTGCATTATGTGAGTCATAACAAGGTGTTTCTGCAACAACTGACTGATATATTAACAACAGCACTGTTGTTCAATGCTTGTCTAAAAGCAAACTTGTGCAGAAAATGGTCCCCTATTTTGACTGTCCCTCAGTTTGTCTGCATGCCTAACTGCCTGAGTCTGTATGTCAACTTTGACCTCTTTTATATTGTTATCTGCCTTTGTCAATTACAGTTTGATCTACTTCAATCAATATTCCTACTAATTTTGCACTCTCCACTTGCCTCTAAATAGTCACATGCTTGGTCCTTTGAAAGCTGACCACTGGATCATGTTCATTAGGGCACACGTACCAATGTTTTACAACCGAAAACAAATGAGATAGTATCTCTCTGTTTTGGGCTATTTACTTCTGTTTTGACCTACTGAACATGAGCTATTGTTACTTATTTATTTTATTGATATTTTTTTAATGCTTCTGGAATATAAAAAAACAACATAGCTGTTGTTGCTGTTGTTCATTGAATTCCACAACAAAAAAAGAAAGACAAGATCCTCCGGCTGAATGGAAGTGTCCCTATTTTAGTGCCAGTATTTCCGGTCAATCCCAAAGTTATGGTTTTCGAGGTCAGACACACAACAATAGCGTTTGCTGGCAGAGAGTACCTTGCACCTCTGAACGTAATTTGCAAACCGAGTTCGCACCAATTTCACATGGAGAATCGTGTGAAAAGTGTCGTCAGTCAGATCGGAAGACGAACGCTAAATCCACATTCAGTGCGACGTGTGCGAGCCTTTCAATAGCAGTTAGGTCACCATCCCCCCCACCTCTCTGCCAGTTGCCAATCATGTGACACTCAGTAAGGGGGCAGTGTGGAAGTGCGCATGGCACCCGTGCTTACCTCAACATGTATCCTGCAGGAGCGGAGGGGGCTAAGAAACAGCACCCTGAGCTGACCGACATGGAGGAGAAGAAGTCCCAGATCAGTGCTGACAGTGGCCTCAGCATCACCTCCGGATCCCAGGTCTGTTCTTATCCAAAGCCAGCTCTTGTAACTAAGCAAACCACAAGTGGAATCTGACATTTTTCACATCGGTTATCTCCCAACTCTGGCGCTTGGGGGCCACAATGTCTGCTGGTTCTCATTCTTGCCTTTTAATCTGAGTCTGATATAGACCTGGGCAACCAGGGTTGTAGACTGAGTGTTTGGATTTTGATGACATGGACTCATTAATTAGTATTAAGGAGATGACAAAAAACAGGAGTCACTACGGCCCTTGAGAAGAAGTTCATTTCCAATGTTTCTATATGCCTCTGTCTGCTCACCTCTCTCTTTCTCAGTCTTTCTCGGTCTTGCTTTGCAGAAGAGTGACACAGAGTCTGTGACCAGCACTGAACCGCCAGTCCTTACCCGAAGCACCAGCCAGGACTCAGAGGCCAGCACAGTGGTAGGGCATAGCCAACACCGATAAGCAATCTCACCCCAATCCTAAACCCCTCTCAATCTTTCCTCCGTGTGACTCATCCCAAGGACCCCTTACTCCCAAAGTGTGATTTTTATCCTTAGTCTAGTCTTACAAGGTTTACACTCAAGCTCAAGCCATACATCCCCAGTAACACTCATCCCAAACCAGGTTGCTTCCCAATCTTACTATATTCTGAGCTTGATTGATTTCTAGTCTTTGCTAACTTTGGTCCTACTCATCTCTTGTCTTGCTTTGTCTCAGCCTGGCACAATGGCTCTTGCCAAAACCGTACGTGTCATACTAATCTACCTCATCCCCAGTGTTTCTTAGCCTTAGTGTAACACAGTGATCCTCAAAAAAAACCTGTAGTACTGCAGCTCTCCAAGAGCAGGGTTGAGGAGTACGGATCTAACTCTTGTCTCTTTTGGCCTCAGTCGAACACATCCTGTGTGTCTTTTAGCCTTAGCCTTACTCAGTGTGAGTTATCTGTCTCAGTATGCCTGATATTCACTAGTCTCCTGACACTTTGACCCCTGACCCTTCCAGATAAGTAACAGCTCAGGGGAGACGCTGGGAGCTGACAGTGACTTGAGTAGCACCGCTGGAGAGGGCTTGGGTGGCAGGCAAGCCCCCCACCTCAACCTTTCCAGGGGAACACTGTCCGACAGCGAGATTGAGACCAACCCGGCCACCAGCTCAGTGTTTGTGAGTGGAAAATCCTCCCTGGCTGCTTGATTCACCAGTTAATATTAGTGCAATTGTTTTGTTTTTGGGGGGGTTTTCTAGATGTGCAAATGCATTCCCTGCAGGACATGAAGTCTTCCTGTGGATGTCAAACTTGTAAATGCAGGATTGAGGGGTGATTCCAATTTTTGAATGTCTTTGGCAAGATGAAATTACTCCATGATATATGTTTCGTGGTGTTTGCCCAGGGTAAGACCCAAAAGATGAAGCCTGGTGTGAAGGAGGCGAACGCTAAACTTGTGCCTGTCCTGGCTAAGGGGCCTCCCGCCCAGCCCTTGGAGGACATAAGCATGAGGATTTACCTGTGTGATGGCCTGCTGGGTATGTTCCAAGATAGGCTGTGGTTTAATATCTACTCGTGTCTTCTTTAGTCTCCCTCTGTTCAACTTTGTGGTAAAAAGTTACAGTAAATATGTAGTAGACTCAGCAAGATGTTGCATGCACAAAGAAACAAAATATTAGGTCAATTTCCACATCTAAGAGCGTTGAAGCGCGAGGCTAAACGTCTCTGCTGTCTTGCATCGTGCTCATCTCATATCTGCGGTGCTGCTCGTTGTAACGTCATCTCGCGAAGTCTTACCTTTTTTAAAAGTGAATCCTTCCTAAAAGGCAAAACACAGATATACACAACCAGTCAAAAGTTTGGACACGCCTACTCATTCCAGGATTTGTCTTTATTTTTACTATTTTATACATTGTAGAATAATAGTGAAGACATCAAAACTATGAAGTAACACATGGAATCATGTAGTAACCAAAAAGGTGTTAAACAAATCAAAATACTCTTGGCATTCTCAACCAGCTTTTCAATTAATGCATTTCAATTAACAGTTGTGTCTTGTTAAAAGTTAAATATATTTTGATTTGTTTAACACTTTTTTTTGGTTGGTACGTGATTCCATATGTGTTATTTTATAGTGTTGATGTCTTCACTATTATTCTACAATGTAGAAAATAGTAAAAATAAAGAAGAATTACTTGTTACTTTTATTTCTTATTAGCAGTATTTTTAAGCATTTCGCTGCAACACCTGTTATATTCGGCGTATGTGACTAATATACAATTTGAATGAGTAGGTGTGTCCAAACTTTTTGACTGGTAGTGTGTGTGTGCGTGCGTGTGCGCGTATACACTACCTTTCAAAGGTTGGGGGGCACTTTTTTTTAAAATAAAACCACATTTTGTCGATTTTTAAATTAACATACACTGTATTTTTTTATACATTTTATGTTATAAATTACTATTGTAACTGGAAACGGCTGATTTTTAATGGAATATCTACATAGGCGTACAGAGGCCCATTATCAGCAACCATCACTCCTGTGTACCAATGGCACGTTGTGTTAGCTAATCCAAGTTTATCATTTTAAACGGAAAACACCAGTCTTAACGTCAACAGTGAAGAGGGAACTCCGGGATGCTGGCCTTCTAGGCAGAGTTGCAAAGAAAAAGCCATATCTCAGATTGGCCAAAATAATTTAAATATTAAGATGGGCAAAAGAATACAGACACTGACACTGGACAGAGGAACTCAGCCAGCATCCCGGAGTCGCATATTCGCTGTTGACGTTGAGACTGGTGTTTTGTGGGTACTATTTAATGAAGCTGCCAGTTGAGAGACTTGTGAGGAGTCTGTTTCTCAAACTACTGTAGACACTCTAATGTACTTGTCCTCTTGCTCAGTTGTGCACCGGGGGCCTCCCACTCTTTCTATTCTGGTTTGGAGCCATTTTGTCCTGTTCTGTGAAGGGAGTAGTACACAGTTGTATGAGATCTTCAGTTTCTTGGCAATTTCTCGCATGGAATAGCCTTCATTTCTCAGAACAAGAATAGACTGACGAGTTTCAGAAGAAAGATATTTGTTTCTGGCAATTTTAAGCCTGTAATCGAACCCACAAATGCTGTTGCTCCAGATACTCAACTAGTCTAAAGAAGGCCAGTGTTATTGCTTCTTTAATCAGGACAACAGTTTTCCGCTGTGCTAACATAATTGCAAAAGGGTTTTCTAATGATCAATTAGCCTTTTAAAATGATAAACATGGATTAGCTAACACAACGTGCCATTGGAACACAGGAGTGATGGTTGCTGATAATGGGCCTCTGTACGCATATGTAGATATTCCATAAATCTGACGTTTCCAGCTACATATATATGTATATGTGTGTGTGATTTGTCAAACTCTTTATCTAAAACTCTTTCTCACTATTTGACTAACACTGCATGAACTGTACTATAAAACGTGAAGGTAGGTCTGAAGTGAATGAGGTTGGGTCAATTTATTTGTCCTTTCACCCCTTCTCTCTCTGCTTTTGGCTTGCCATTAACACACTCAGCTCTGAGCTTAACCCTCTTTGCTCTGCTGCTCCTCTTCCTCCCTGCTGCGTGTCCCGGGAACACCTTGCAGGGCGCGACAAGAGCTCCATGTGGGACCAGCTGGAGGATGCTGCCATGGAAACCTTCTCTCTGAGTAGGGCTGACATCTTTCATCTTTTGACCTTCTATGTTTATGCTTGGATGCAATGCCCACCTGGGTTCTGGTGCTCACTTGTTTATTGTCTGGTGCTTTGATGTGGTGCTTTGATCTTTACCGCCACTGGATTGCCCATCACACTGAGGGGTTTGTATTGTAAACAATGTCGCAAGGCTCCTATGAATAAGTAAACAAGAGAAAATGTCTCTTGGTTGAAAAAAATACTTTTCAACAATCACATGGTCAGGTGTGTTGTGTTCGTATGGATGTGTGTTTGTGTGGATGTGTGTTTGTGTGGGTGTTCGTTTGTGTGTGTGTGTGTGTGCAGTTATGTAAGGTTCTGTGGGATCATGTGTCTGTTAATGCATGTCTACTGGCGTGTGTGGGGTGACATGTCGTTGTCAGTGTGAAGGTGATTTTGACCTAGTGATGATTTTGTACAGTAACACTAGTTTTGTGTTTTTGTGTGCCCTTGTGATTGTGGTCATGATGTGTGTGACCTTTGGACACAGATAAACCAGTGTGTGTTATATTTGTGTAGGTAAGGAGCGCTCTACACTGTGGGACCAGGTCCAGTTCTGGGAGGATGCTTACTTGGATGCTGTCATGTTGGAGAGGGAGGGGATGGGTATGGACCAGGGACCTCAAGAGATGATTGACAGGTACAGGTTGCCTATTAGAGTGGATCTGTATTTTTGAAATGTCAGCCATCCTTGTATAGCTGTGTTTCCTGTTTCCAGTCTGATGGTTACCACTGTTTACACAGATACTTGTCACTCGGGGACCACGACCGTAAGCGCCTGGAGGACGACGAGGACAGGCTGCTAGCTACTCTACTGCACAATATGATCGCCTACATGCTAATGGTTAAGGTGGGCCTATCACACACAATGTTTGACTCCGTAACCCCCGTATGTCAACTGCAGCAACTACAAATGATAGGTAGGCATCATATATTTCCCAATGTGTCTTGCTAAATTTGTTTGTCTGTCTGTTTCTGTCTGTCCAGGTGAGCAAGAATGACATCAGGAAGAAGGTGAGGCGTCTGATGGGGAAGTCCCACATCGGCCTCAGCCACAGCCAGGAGATCAATGAGTGTCTGGACAAACTGGCTAATTTGGTAAGAACGAACCAAGGGTTCTCTCTCTTCAATAAAATAGGAGCCACTAAGGCGGGTCAACTGTTCTACCAAGTGGCATATAGATTAAAAGTTTTATATGGTCCTTCAAGCCAGATAATTTTATGCAACACATGTTTTTAGTGTATGTGAGATTATCAGTGTTGCTGATACAGTATCTCTGTTTAACCCGCTAGAGTCTAAGCCAGGAATGAAACATTTGATTTGGCATTAATTTTATTACTCATAGAAAAGCATTGAATAACAGATTCACTACATGGAACAACAATCCCCTAGAAAAATCAAAAATATTTTTTTCTTATATCTGAGAGATATAAGAAAGATCAGGAAATGTGTAATATAATTTGACATGTATTTAACCCCTTATTTTAGTCACTAAACAGTATCCATATATACTTCCATAGATTATTTTAAAACTGGTACTGGGGACCTTCAGATGAGGCTTGTGGGCTTCCTAGAGCAAAACAACCGACATGTACAGTACCAGTCAACTTTGGACACACCTACTCATTCAAGGGTTTTCTTTATTTGTACTATTTTCTACATTGTAGAATATTAGTGAAGACATCAGAACTATGAAATAACACATATGGAATCATGTAGTAACCAAAAATGTGTTAAAAAAATCGAAATATATTTTATATTTGAGATTCTTCAAAGTAGCCACCCTTTGCCTTGATGACAGCTTTGCACACTTGGCATTCTCTTCTCTTTTTAAAAAATAAAGAAAAACCCTGGAATGAGTAGGTTTGTCCAAACTTTTGACTAGTAGGTGTGTCCAAACTTTTGACGTGTTCGTGAGAGACTCACCTTTCTACAGAGGGGTCATATTACTGTGTAGCTCAAACTGTTTGGATGCTACAGACAGAAGTTGGCAGATGGGTCTGTTACAACTTCGTAGAGCAAAACGGAGAACACCATCGGGTTCGTGAGAGTCATATTTCCACAGAGGGGTCATAATAGTTTTATAGGCTAAACTGTTCAGACGCTACAAACGTTTTTGTGAGAAGACCAATTTTCTGGGTATCTCGTAGTCTTGACAAACACCGTTCTTCTAATTCTGCCACCTTTCACCACAGATGTGGTAGGGTGATCTCGGCGGATGCGGTGGATTGAGATGCAGCCCTTGCAACAACAAAAAACATATCTCTAGCTTAAACAGATGTATTTTGACTCAGATTTATTTGTGTTAATTATATTTCCATTGGGCCTCAAAAATTGTAGGAGAAGGGTTAGAGTCTTGTTCACTCACATTTCAGAATGGCCGCGAGCTGTCCATCAGACCTAGCGGAAGCCGTCACATCAAGAAGCAAACCTTCGTGGTGCATGCTGGGACAGACACCACGGGGGACATCTTCTTCATGGAGGTATGAGATTCACTTTCCCAGACCTTCCTTGTACTTAGGCCTTGTTCATGTTTTTTTATTGTGCCCAAGAGATGCATGAAAGCCAGACAAGAGTATCTGAATAGATCAAATTTACCAATCATTGTCAAGAATTGTCAAAATTCTGCAATTTGAAGTTTCAGTAGATCAAGCGTTTAGCTCGACAGTAGATATCAAATAATTGCATCCTTTTCCTCTGTCCTTTTCCCCCATTCAGGTGTGTGACGACTGCATAGTCCTGCGCAGCAACATCGGCACAGTGTATGAGCGCTGGTGGTACGAGAAGCTCATTAACATGACCTACTGTCCCAAGACCAAGGTGCTGTGTCTGTGGAGACGCAATGGCCAGGAAACTCAACTCAACAAGTTCTACACCAAGAAGGTGAGCCTCTACTGTCCGCTCGCGTACTGAAATGCGGCTAGCAATTATGAACACCATGATATCCGTGTTAGTGGAACCTCTGATTAAGGTGACTGTAAATGTGGTGACTTTCATGTCAGACTTTGTATAGACACTTTTCCTATTCCATAGTGCATAATCTGAATTCAAATGTTTTCTTGTCTAGTGTCGTGAATTGTATTACTGTGTGAAGGACAGCATGGAAAGGGCTGCTGCACGACAGCAGAGCATTAAACCAGGTATGTGTGCATGTTGGCTAGACCCTTTGAGGCAGCACCAATGTATGATTGCTCTGCGTTTTGAAAATGTATAGCCCTAGGGCAATGGTATTCAAAGTCTGGGTCGGGACCCCTAGTGGAGTTGCAGAGGAATAGCAGTGGGATTGCCTAAATATATTTAAAAATATATATAAAAAATGTGGAGATTTTTTTTTTTTTTTTGAGAGTACAGATTATTGTATGGGACAATATACAAATGTTTATGAGAAAGATCATTTTAAAAATGAATGTATTGGATTCTTTTCATTTTGATAAGAGAGATGAAAATGTCATGAATTGAAGGTTATTTGTTCATGTAAAAATTGACATTGACATTGACATTGCATTTGTCAAAAAAAAATGGTGTCCCCAGAAATGCTGGCAAACAAAATGGGGTCCCCAATGAAAAGGTTTGTATACCACTGCCCTAAGGGCTAATAGCAGTTAGTAATAGTTCATAGTCTATGGAAAAGTATAACTTTAGGGTGTAGGAATAACTCTGAGTAAAGGTGAGCTCTAGATTACTGCTTTATCATCCAATAAATTCTATAACCTTTTGAGTCAATCAGCTCAGTTGGCCAAGTAAAGAGTTTACTATCTGTCATCACTAACACTTTTCAAAAGAGATGTACAGCAGAATGGATAGGGGAGGGATCCTTTGGTTTAAGCGATCTGCCCCTCTCTCCATAGGTCCAGAGCTGGGTGGAGAGTTCCCTGTGCAGGACATGAAGACGGGCGAGGGAGGACTGCTGCAAGTCACCCTGGAAGGCATCAACCTCAAATTCATGCACAGCCAGGTAGGAGGCCTGTATTACCACATACACACATATACAATGTATACACACACGCACACATACACGCAAAACCACTTAACCTCTTTCCACCTACCTCAATTGTTCTCTTTTTCTATTTTCTTTCTTTCTCTCTCTCTCACACACACACACACAACTGTGGCTCACTTCCTCTAAGGTCCCTTTAAAAAAAAGAGAGCGAATAGACGGCATTTAGGGTTGTTTATGTTTGACATTGCTAAATATTTTATAGCCTACTGAATTGAGTGCAAAAGCAGAGTACATTTTGAAGGTACTTTCAGTCACTGTTTTGATCATGACCTTAGAGGAAGAATACATTTTTGTGCTTTGTCTTTTTATGATTTAAAAGATGTTATGTTTTATTTGTGCAGTCACTACGATGTGTGTTTCAAGAAGAAAACGCATATCCACTTAAACATTTCTGTTAAAGGCCTCCCGAGTGACGCAGTGCTAGAGGCGTCACTACAGATTCTGGTTCAATCCCGGGCTGTGTCGCAGCTGGCTGTAACCGGGAGACGGCGCACAATTGGCCCAGCGTTGTACGGGTTAGGGGAGAGTTTGGCCGGCTGGGATGTCCTTGTCCCCATCGCGCCCTAGCGACTCCTTGTGGCGTCCGGGGGCATGCACGCTGACTTCAGGTCGCCAGCTGTATGACACAGGTGCGGCTGGCTTCCGGGTTAAGCGAGCAGTGTGTCAAGAAGCAGTGCGACTTGGCACGTCGTGTTTTGGAAGATGCATGGCGCTCGACCTTCGCCTCTTTCGAGTCCGTACGAGAGTTGCAGTGATGGGACAAGACTGTAACTACCAATTGGATATCACAAAATTGGGGAGGAAAAAAGGGGTTAAAAAATATAATAATTGGACATTTCAAAAATATATATAAAATACAAAAATATTATGTTAATACTTAGCATTCTTACTTGTGGTGCCCAAACCTTGTCGTCTGTTCGTGTGTGTGGGGGAAGGCGAGTGTTCTGTTTGTGTTAGAGAGATTTCAGAGGTCAGAGATAAGACGGATGACCTTGTGCAAAGACTTTTCATTAATAATTGCCATTTTATTTTACTGTTCTTTTAAAGTTTTGTCCCCTTAAATTCCCTTGACCTGCATATAAAAGTTAGATGAAAAATACATCTTCAAGTATTCATATCTTTTGGGGGTGGGGCAATTCCATTTCCTTAATCAACTTGAGTAAGAATATAATTGACCTCAGTCCTCACCACTGTCACAAGTAGATATTTTTGGACTGAAAGGAAATGCCTGGATCTGAAATAACAATTATACAATTGCTCCGCCAATGATTGAGGGTCATAGGAGTGGGCACTCATTTAATATAAGCAAAGTGACGAAACACACTGGACATATCACACTGTAGGATTGTGGCAAAAACGCATTGAATCAACACAGAATGCCTACTCATAAGGTAATACTCAATTGTAGTAGAATAGAAAAGAATGTTTCTGACCACTACATTCTTTATGAAAGGTCCTATCTCTTTGAACTGCTTTCTTGATTTCTTTAGATCACACAGCGCACCTAATTGAAAGTTGAGGCTAGACATTGCAGCGGCCAATCGAGAGTGTATTTGATTGTGACTTCTTTTTGATGCAACACTTCAACACGTTGGTCTAATTTGAGCCACCTAACAGGTTAGAACACATTGCTATGGTTGAAGAACAGTTACATCATTGTCATCATCCTATAGAATTTAACAAGGGTACAACAGTCATAAGTTTGTAAAAACCCTTTCCCTACTACAGACACCTAACTTGCCTTTTAAGGAACAACACATACGTTTGTGCACACCCAGTTTGTGCAACCTAATTGTACGATAATGGTCATGGCTCTCATTGAGATGCTGCTTGGCAAATTCAAACCACCTCTTTTTCCACCGTCAGCTCTGCAGGAGCTCAAGCACCAGTAGTAAATGCCATATTCATAGACATCATTCACGCAATAACAAACACTTAACAATCTTGTTGTAAAGAACTTTTTCATATAATAGTTAACGCCAACCCATTACATTTTCCCAGTGCAGGCCCACCCAAGCTTCCAGTGTCAGACATGGGTCAACGTAGGGTTAAATACGTGGGCATGTTACAGAGGGGTGAGGTTGTTATAGGTGACAGCCTGTCTTGTTGGGGAGGCGATGTGGCAGAGTGCCCTCTTGTACCTGTGCTACTGAGCTGTTGGTGCCAGCCCTTGTTGCTGGAGGAGGGGGCATGGAGGGCATTGGGGGTGGGGGTGGGTTCCCAGCAGTCAAAACGGGTTGAAATAATGTAATTCCATCGTGTATTATTATTGGTTTTGGTAAGCTGGTAGTAACTGTCATTTTCTGGGTTAGGCCCAGGAACAAACCAAAAAAAGGGCCAGCTGTTAAAAGTATAGACTCGACCAACTTTCAGTAGTTATTATTTTTCCACCTATTTTTCGTAGTTTAGCACTTTATCATTCCAGTAGAAATGTCTGTGATGGGTATATTATATTACATTTACATTTACATTTAAGTCATTTAGCAGACGCTCTTATCCAGAGCGACTTACAAATTGGTGCTTTCACCTTATGACATCCAGTGGAACAGCCACTTTACAATAGTGCATCTAAATCTTTTAAGGGGGGTGAGAAGGATTACTTTATCCTATCCTAGGTATTCCTTAAAGAGGTGGGGTTTCAGGTGTCAATATTGGCATTGATAGCTGTTAATACGTCCAAGTCCTGTCCATTAGGTTGATTGTTTTTTGGGGGATAGTGCAGCGCCCTCTTTGAGCGCCGTCCAGTGTTTGTGCTCTTCTGTCCGATAATAATTCAATCCGTTTCTCTTCCATGCTCTCTCCCCCTGCAAGGAGCGGAAGGTACACAACCTCTGCTGTGTTTATTTGTTAGCGGTTATGCCATTTTTTTGGTTGGGTTATTTTTCCACAATTGTTTTTAGCTGTGTGTGGCAAACGTTAATTTATGTGTTCTCATCTCTGTTTTCATATGGAATTTCCATGTATTCTAAGCGTTACATGGGCCACAGTGCATTTGCATTAGTCGGGAAAACCGGATTTAATAGCAGTCACCATTGCTTCACTGTTGCTTCACAATAGCTTTGCTGATGCACACTAAGGCACTATAGTGCGAACAAATTGCCATATTATAGTTTCATTCAGCAAGTAATCATTAATAGCACTCACTTCATCATAGACCTTCCCACAATGCATTTCTACTCACCTAACCCCAGCCCATGTAAGCATTCAATCATGGAAACTTCTGTTTTGTGTTTTCCTATTTCTTTTTGGTAGCGTTTAAAAGCTTGCAAATACCATCCATTTTTCCCTTTTAGTATTGACTAGATGAGAATTTAACGTTGTTCATTTTCTATCTGAAATGTTTAATTTCAGCCTGTTGTCATTGAGTTGCTAATGTTCTGTCTTGCTGTTTTTGTTTGTTTTTTTGTTTTAGGTTTTCATAGAGCTGAATCACATTAAAAAGTGCAATACTGTGAAAGGAGTCTTTGTCCTGGAGGAATTTGGTAATTACCCCATCTATTGATTCTAGGTCTGTACTCGACACGGCAGTAACTCAGCTTCACGACAAACGCAAAGCTGACACACAGAGATAGCAACTGTAACGACTCGGGGTTCAGTGGATTCACAACAGCTCTTGCTTACCTCGGGGCAAATATAGTCCGTGTTAGAATGAGCTAGTTTCATTTGGCAATTGAGAAGTCCAGCCCTCACAAATAGGAATGTTTGCTAATTTCATATATATTGCTGATTTTATAAAATAAGACAAAACAACCCTATTTGTGAGATTTCTGTTTTTATTTGCTGTCATTTCATTTTGTCCAAAACTATTTTTCGTTTTTAACCATGAGATCTTAGGAGTCAGATCTGTCGTATTATGACGGAAGACTTGATGCACAGCTTGTTTCTGCATCAGACTTTCGTAAGGATCAAATGTTGGAAATTAGTGCTTTGGGGTAGGAAATCGTTTTAGGGTTCACTCGACCAAATAAGATGGTATGTGCATGAGAGGGAAATTCATCAAAGCCCAGAGCAAAGGGAAGCAGAGCCCCAGATCTTGTTTTAACGGTTTAAAAAAAAAGAAGCTCATTAAGAATAAAGGACACCTACGTTGATTTTATATTCTCAGCTCTCAGTTGAAGCTGAATTATCTTGAAAAAAAAAATCAATTTAGATTCCTAGGGGGTACTTGATCTGCTTGCTTGATCTTCAGGATAGAAGGATGCTAACTTGTTGGAAATGGACACATCTGGGTTGCGTTGAGGAGGCACACAAAAAAACATTAAGAAAATGAAAATGTGCTTTCTTAGGCATGTTCAGGTAGTATCTCAGCCATTTCAAAACATTTTTGCTCAATGGTGCCTACTAAATGCGATTAGTGATTCCTTTCCTGAGACCAGGGCTACTATTTAGATATTTAGAGCATTTCCTTCTTGATGTGTACAGTAGATGGTTTGTCATGGCTTATTATACTGCCATATTTGAAATCGATAACCAGTGACCAGTGAGATTGTTAGGAGAGGCCTAGATCTGTGATAGGTGATAGCCCCCATCTCTGTCAGCGCTGGACTGGGTTACTGCCGTGTCTCTGTGCTGCTTTTGTAATATGTTACCCTCATCTTTGCCGCTATGAAAACCTTCATTCTCCAGCAGGTAAAGTGCTGTCAAATTTCTCTTCTCCTTTCCTCACTTAAGAGCATTCCTCCTCTCCGTTCCCACCTTCTCTCATGCCCCTCATTCTTTATGCAGAATCCCCCTCGTTCCTTTCTTGTACCCTTGCCTGAGTTTCTGCCTGTCCTTCTGACAGTTTATGAAACTTTCTGCTCCTCTCCCATCACTTGAAAAAAGCAAACCCCTCTAGCGTTGTTTTTCCCTCAATGTTTTGGGGTTTTGAGACGAGGAAACCTGGCGACTTGACAATGTGGGGAGCTGAGGGTTTTGAACTGCCCCCTTCCCCTCCCCATTTTTTCCGACCCCTACATCTCGTTCGTAGGTTCAGTTACTAATGAAAAGTCTGTCCTCCGACACTGGCTTTGAACTTGGTCTAGGGAGTTGGGCCTCATTAAAAGGACACTTCGGGATTTTAGCAATCTACTTACCCAGTCAGATAAACTCGTGGATACCATTTTTATGTCTCTGTCTAGTATAAAGGAAGTTAGATGTAGTTTCGTGAGCCCATAAACTCCGTCATTACGCTAACGCTAGTTAGCAATTGTTTTAGTTAGCAACTTCCTTCAAACTGCACGCAGAGACATAAAAATAGTATCCATGAGTTAATCTGACAATGGGGAAGTAGATAAAGGGCCTCAATGCCAAAATGCCAAAGTATCCCTTTAACAGCTTATGTGTTTGTGACATCTTTAAGTGTTCAGTTTCTTGGTTAACACACTTTGTTTTTCCCCTATAATGTCCTGCTTAGTTTCTTTCCCATTCTCCATTTTACATTGTTATTGTTGTTGCTGTACACATTTGTTCACACTGTGACTCATGCACAGTCTCCGATTGTTTTGTATTTTCAAGCCATTCGTGTGAGTTCTTTCCTTTTCCGTGGGCCATGTATGTCCTTCTTTACACAATCATTTTGATGCTTGTATTCAAATGGTTTGCTGCTACAAACAGTTTAATCTATTCACCAAAACAAATCTAGGAACAGTAAGTAAGGGAGGCAGGAAAAAAACACTTTTTAGGAAACAACCAAACTATATATTTTTTTTTATCAGGTGAGAAACTGAGCCAACTCATTCAGGTATACTGTTTGACATGTACCACAAGGATAAAGCTGGCGGCAAGCTAGAAGCGAGGTTGAAGTTTGGGTGGTTCTCGCAAACTAAGAAAAATAAACAAACTAGCCAGCTTTTTGTCAGAGCTGTTTGCCACTCGCTGTGGACTGGGCAGATGAAATTCTCTAACTTTGTGAACTCATCTCTGGTGACAGTCATGAAGATGGTAGTCCGGTATGCAGACATGGTGGAAACATAACCAAACTGTCCCCAAGTTTTATTCACACACAAGCAGTTTTCCATAGTTAGCTTTAAAGATGATAGCTAGCTACGTAACTTAGCTGTGGCTGTTTGCTTGTCAGCATAGCTTGTAGAAAACAATGCTTTTTGCCCTGGGATAGTGCGACGCTAGCCCCTGTGTCTTTGGTCAAAAAGACATGCAAGCCGTTGATTCACTGTGAACACCTCAATTCCACAGCAACCAGAATAATGCTGAATATATAGTAGTAAAGATGTGTGTGGTTTCTACTAGAGAAAATTAATAATAATACAATATTAGTAATGTATATGCATTCACTAGAAAAGACTGACATTAGAATAGGTAATATGCATAAACAGAAAATAATATGCATGAATAGTCAAAAGGAATGTATACATAAACATAATGGCAATAATACCTAAGAAATAGACATACATAATAAGTGGCTGTGATGTATACATAATAGGTGATACACGTAAACAATATGCATATATTGGTTGCAATAATAAACTGTGCCACTAGGCTGCAGACGAGCCCTGTAATAGCTCTAATTGCAAAGGCTGACTGACATCCGGGAAGATTCCGGAAAGGGCGGCGCTAGAGAACGACAACTCTTAACGGCTGCATTTCAAACTCAAAGTAGACCTAGGCCCTAAACCCTCAGGCCTTGAATGACATTTTTCATTGTCACATCCGAGTGTTCTTTTAAATGTCCCTTGCCCAAGCGAGGGAGAGTGATGATTGGAGAGGCAACGTCCTTGGTGGAAATCTTGAAGTTGAGCTTAAAAACAACCAACCTAAAGCTATTCATGTTTTATTAAATTTTGATTTAATCAGGGTCTGTAGTAATGCCTGTAGCACTGAGATGCAGTGCCTTAGACCTCTGCGCCACTCGAGAGCACAATGTACCTAGTAAGATAACGTAACTAGCTAGCACTCCTGTCAGGTAGCTAGCTACAGTTACCCATAGTTGGCTAGCTAGTTTTATAGTTTGGTAACTTACTCTAATGCATTTCTGAATTCCCCCCCAAAAATTACAAGACTCTAGCTACGTTTTATAGGCTCCTCACTACGAGACTACGCCAATTTTCCAATGCTAAAATCAATGTTGTTTATATATTTTTTAGCAAGCTAGGTTCATAATGTTTTCTAACATGCTGAAAATGCAGCCTTGTTGATTTAAATGTAAAACTTTGTGGGCCACCAGAGTTTGACATGTGACTACAGATTGAATTGTGGGTGATATCCTGATACCCTGCAAGTGACCAAAGTTCTTCACTCGCTCAGATGGCAATCAAACTGCATCCAGTTTCACTGGGGATTCCCAGAGGGAAAATTGCTAGACCAAGGGCTGAGTGGGTAAAAATAACGTGTTTAGACTGCAGCCTAGTGGGTGCCGTATTTCCCCATAGAGAATAACAGGCATAAATGGCGAACTGCCTAAATGGCCTGCAGTTACATACAACACTGTAGAATAGGAATTTACAGGTACAAATAACATGCATACATGGTAACAAAATGGATAGAAGTAGCAAAAGGGATAGAAGTAAGATTATATGGAATATAAACCTGTACACGATACTGCTCTGACCACGGCTTACCGCAACAGTGAATAGACCAGTTAGAGGAACCTTAATGGAAGCCTACATAATATACAGCTTAACAAGGAACGTGAACTATACGTCATAACCCAATACTGATATATTAATTTGTAATAGACAATATATAAAAATGAGTAGCAAGGCTACATTAACTGGGAACTAGCATAGGCGAACCAGGATAAGTTAGCAAGGCAAGATAGCAATGATGCTGTAGAATGTTACAGGAGTTATAACTTGGTTTATCTGTGGCGATTATACAACAGGCATAGCAAAACAATTCTAATCAGATTACAGGCATAGCGATAAAATAAAAATAAAAGTTTAACACCACTTTGTTTTCTCAATCACATTCAATTCAGCATTGGACAAAAGACGCGTTTAAGTTTGTTCCACCTGAGTGAGTCTGACCACAAGTCAGAGACCACTATAATGATTCACCAAATGCGTTTGGATACTTTTTGTCTTCTACTCTGTAGCGGTGCATGGGTAATATCACTGGGGAAGCCAAGCCAGGGAAAAAAGCCATATTACAACCTATGTGTTGTGATATTTGCATTATTTGCTCTGTAATCCCCCCCACACACACACACACATTCTGAAATAGCATTTTTGTCCCACCCACTTTTATCATTGGAATGTGAAACAAAACAAGGCAACGGGGTGCTTTAGAACCATGTGGATGCCTCCGAACGGTCGGGTAGGCTGTTTGGATTATTTATCCGAATCGATTAAAAATGTGTCCCCTTCACTTCTAAAACCAAAGTTGCGCCCCTGAATTCAACCACTTTTGTTTCATCACAAAACCGGAGAGTAACCTCTGTCTGTTGAAGTCCACAAAGCATACTGCATGTAACAAACAGTCACATGACCTACAGCATGGTCAAGCAAGTTGATGTTTACAAAATTTTCGGACTACTAAACAACTATTGATTAAGGACAAAGGAGCGTTACCACAAGTTGCAAAGAAAACGGGAGCTGCCTCCACTATTCCAACACCATTTCAACATCATCAAATCATATATTCTTACTCTAATACAGTGACAACTAAAAGATACCAAAAACAATTTAGTCCAATCAATGTAAGCTAAATATGATGTGGCTGTCCATTGGTTTTATTTGTGTGTGTGAGAATGCAGAAAAAACATGTTGATTCACCCTACTACAAGCATTTCACTACACCCGCAATAACATCTGCTAAATATGTGTATGTGACCAATAAAATTTGAAACGTCAATGACATCCTCTCATGTTGACAAAACAGTCTGACTGTCATACAATATACACTTTTATTTCTTGTTATCCTAGGCTACCTAGCTAAAATGCTTGCTCGCTAGCCTAACTTCCTTTCGTGGGAAACATTAGCTAGTTAACATTAGCCTTCTCCGTATAGCTACATAGCTATTGAACTATCATCCTCTCAGTCCAGGGCAACAATGTATGAATTTATGGTTGGATCAGAATTGCCTTTATAATTATTGCCTAGTACGGGGAATTAAATAAAAAACAAAGTCCAAATCCCTATCTCTATCCATGACAAGGAAGGGCTAATTTTAGCAAGCTAGCCACTGGAGGACAACAACTCGAGATGCAACAATTCAAATCATCACATTTTATTTGTCACGAATACAACAGGTGAATACAGTGAAATGCTTATTTACAAGCCCTTAACCAAAAATGCAGTTAAGAAAAAAAGTGAAGTATTGACTAAAATAAACTGAATTTAAAAAATAACAAATAATTAAGGAGCAACAAAAAAATGACAGTGAGGCTATATACAGGGGGTACCGGTACAGAGTCGGTGTGCGGGGCACCGGTTAATTGAGGAATGTAGGTAGAGGTAAAGTGGCTATGCGTGGATAATACACCGAGAGTAGCAGCAGTGTAAAAATGGGGGGTAGGGACAATGCAAATAGTCTGGGTAGCCATTTGATTAGCTGTTCATGAGTCTTATGGCTGGGGGTAGAAGCTGTTAAGAAGCCTTTTGGACCTGGACTTGTCTCTCCGGTGTCTTTGGCAATTTGTTGGGCCTTCCTCTGATATCGCTTAGTATAGAGGTCCTGGATGGCAGGAAGGTTGGCGCCAGTGATGTACTGGGCTGTACACACTACCCTCTACACACTACCCTCTAGTGCCTTGCGGTTGGAGGCCGAGCAGTTGCCATACCAGGTGGTAACGCAACCATTCAGGATGCTCTCGATGGTGCAGCTGTAGAACTCTTTTTTTCCCCTTTTTATCCTGAGGACCCATGCCAAATCTTTTCAGTCTCCTGAGGGGGAATACTGTAATTGCTGGACTATTAAGCGCACCTGAATATAAACCGCACCCACTGAATTATAAAAAAAGATGTATTTTGTACATAAATAAGCCGCAAATGTCTATAATGTCTTTTTGCACTGAGTCAGTTCCTCACGCTGCTTTCCAACGTCTTATCGACTCATTAAGGCCAAGCTCCCGTGCAGCAGCTCTATTTCCTTTTCCAACAGCCAGATTGATCGCCTTCAACTTGAAAGCTGCATCATATGCATTTCTCCGTGTCTTTGCCATGATGAGGGTGACAAAATTACTACCGTAATCAGAATGATGGGAAGTTTGAGCGCGCTCGATTTACGTCACATTATGTGACGGTGCTCAGTTTTTTGGCGGCATGAATCTTGTGAAAGCCATAAATTAGCTGCGTCATTGTATAAACCGCGAGGTTCAAAGCGTGGGAATAAAGTAGCGGCTTATAGTCCGGAAATTACGGTAGGTGTTGTCGTGCCCCCTTCACAACTGTCTTGGTGTGTTTGGACCATGATAGTTTGTTGATGTGGACACCAAGGAACTCAACCTGCTCCACTACAGCCCTGTCGATGAGAATGGGGGTGTTTTCGGTCCTCCTTTTTCGGTTGTCCACAAACATCTCCTTTGTCTTGATCATGTTTAGGGAGAGGTTGTTATCCTGGCACCACACTGCCAGGTCTCTGACCTCCTCCCTATAGGCTGTCTCATCGTTGTCGGTGATCAGGCCTACCACTGTTGTGTCGTCGGCAAACTTAATGATGGTGTTGGAGTCGTGCTTGGCCGTGCAGTCATGGGTGAACAGGTAGTACAGGAGGGGACTGAGCATGCACCCCTGGGGGGCCCCCGTGTTGAGGATCAGCATGATGGATGTGGTGTTACCTATCCTTACCACCTGGGGGTGGCCCGTCAGGAAATCCAGGATCCAGTTGCAGAGGGAGTTGTTGAGTCCCAGGGTCCTTAGCTTAGTGATGAGCTTTGAGTGCACTATGGTGTTGAACGCTGAGCTGTAGTCAATGAACATTATTCTCACATAGGTGTTCGTTTTCTCCAGATGGGAAAGGGCAGTGTGGAGTGTAATAGAGATTGCATCATCTGTGGATCTGTTGGGGCGGTATGCAAATTGGAGTGGGTCTAGGATTTCTGGGATAATGGCGTTGATGTGAGCATTTGAATGCACTACATGGCTACAGATGTGAGTGCTATGGGTCGGTAGTCGTTTAGGCAGGTTACCTTGGTATTCTTGGGCACAGGGATTATGGTGGTCTGCTTGAAACATGTCAGGGAGAGGTTTAAAATGTCAGTGAAGACACTTGCCAGTTGGTCAGCGCATGCTCGGAGTACACGGCCTGGTAATCCGTCTGGCCCTGAGGCCTTGTGATTGTTGACCTGTTTAAAACTTCTTAACGCTACCCATCCCTTAAGCGGGATAATTGTCATCAGCAACCGCTAAATAGCATAGCGCCTCAGTCAAATAATATTACTAAAAATATTCATATTCATGAAATCACAAGTGTGCAATATTGCAAAACACAGTTTAGCCTTTTGTTAATCCATCTGTCGTCTAAGATTTTGAAATTATGCTTTACAGGGAAAGCAATCGAAGCGTTTGTAAGTTTATCGATCTCCTGACAAAACATTAAGTACGCTTAGCATCAGGTAGCTTGGTCACGAAAATCAGAAAAGCAATCAAATTAATCGTTTAACTTTGATCTTCAGATGTTTTCACTCACGAGACTCCCAGTTACACAACAAATGTTCATTTTGTTCCATAAAGATGCTTTTTATATCCAAAATACCTCCGTTTGTTTGGCGCATTATGTTCAGAAATCCACAGGAAAGAGAGGTCACAACAACGCAGACAAATTCCAAATAATATCCGTAATGTCCACAGAAACATGTCAAACGTTTTTTATAATCAAACCTCAGGTTGTTTTTAAAATATATAATCGATAATATATCAACTGCAAATGTCTTTCACAGTAGGAGAGGAAAAAACAATAGCTGCCCAAATTCTGTTGCGCTAGCAAAACTCGTGACCACTTGGCGCGATGTTATTGTTCTGGCTCATTTTTCAAAATAAAAGCCTGAAACCATGTCTGAAACTATGTCTGAAGACTGACACCTTGAGGAAGCGATAGCAAAAGGAATCTGGTTGATATCCCTTTAAATGGAGCAATGGAAGGCTATGGAACATGGAGTTTTCAAAATAGAAGCCACTTCCTGGTTTGATTTTTCTCAGGGTTTCGCCTGCAATATCAGTTCTGTTATACTCACAGACAATATTTTGACAGTTTTGGAAACTTTAGAGTGTTTTCTATCCTAATGTCAATTATATGCATATTCTTGCATCTGGTCCTGAGAAATAGGCCGTTTACTTTGGGAACGTTATTTTTCCAAACATAAAAATAGTGCTCCCTAGCTTCAAGAGGTTTAAGGCTATGGAGAGTGTGATCACACAGTCGTCCGGAACAGCTGAAGCTCTCATGCATGCTTCAGTGTTGCTTGTCTCGTAGCGAGCATGGAAGTTATTTAGCTCGTCTGGTAGGCTTGTGTCACTGGGCAGCTCACGGCTGTCCTCCCCTTTGTAGTCTGTAATAGTTGTAATAGTTTACAAGCCCTGCTACATCCAACGAGCGACGGAGCTGATTTAGTACGATTCAATCTTAGTCCTCTATTGATGCTTTGCCTGTTTGATGTTTCGTCGGAGGGCATAGATTGTTTTCCTATAAGCGTCCAGGTTAGAGTCCCTCTCCTTGAAAGCGGCAGCTCTACCAATTAGCTCAATGTGGATGTTGCCTGTAATCCATGGCTTCTGGTTGGGGTATGTATGTACAGTCACTGTGGGGACGACGTCATCGATGCACTTATTGATGAAGCTAGTGACTGATGTGGTGTACTCCTCAATGCCATCGGAAGAATCCCGGAACACATTCCAGTCTGTGCTCGCAAAATAGTCCTGTAGCTTAGCATCTGCATCATCTGACCACTTCCTTATTGAGTGAGTCACTGGTACTTCCTGCTTTAGTTTTTGCTTATAAGCAGGAGGATAGAGTAATGGTCAGATTTGCCAAATGGAGGGCGAGGGAGAGCTTGTACACGTCTCTGTGTGTGGAGTAAAAGTGGTCTAGAGTTTTTGTTTTTTCTCTCTGGTTGCACATTTAATATGCTGGTAGAAATTATGTAAAACGGATTTAAGTTTCCCTGCATTAAAGTCCCTGGCCACTAGAAGTGCCGCCTCTGGATGATCATTTTCTTGTTTGCTTATGGCCTTATGCAGCTCTTTGAGTGCTGCCTTAGTGCCAGCAACAGTTTGTGGTGGTAAATAGACAGCTACGAAAAATATAGATGATTAACACTCAAATAGTCTTGTCTACAGCTTATCATGAGATGCTCTACCTCAGGCAAGCAAAACCTTGAGACTTCCTTAATATTAGATTTTGTGCACCAGCTGTTATTTACAAATAGACACAGACCGCCACCCCTTGTCTTGCCAGAGGCAGCTGTTCTATCTTGCCGATGGACTGAAAGCCCCGCCAGCTGTATGTTATCCATGTCGTCTTTCAGCCACGACTTGGTGAAACATAAGATATTACAGTTTTTAATGTCCCGTTGGTAGGATAGTCTTGATCTGAGCTCATCCATTTTGTAATTCAATGATTGCACGTTGGCTAATAGGACGGATGGTAGAGGGGGATTACTCACTCGCTGTCGGATCCTAACAAGGCACCCCGACCTACGTCCCCGATATCTCTGTCTCTTCTTCATGCAAATTCCGGGGATTTGGGCCTTGTCGGGTGTCTGAAGAAAATCCTTTGCGTCCGACCAGTTAAAGAAAAAATCTTCATCCAGTACGAGGTGAGTAATCGCAGTCCTGATGTCCAGAAGCGCTTTTCCATCATAAGAGACGGTGGCAGAAACATTATGTACAAAATAAGTTACAAATAACGCAAAAAAACACACAATTGGTTAGGAGCCCGGCAGCCATCTCCTCAGGCGTCATCTCTACATCAATTCAAGTTGTTTCTATCAATTGCGTAATTTTATTGAGTGAAGCCAAATCCAAATTGGCTTCCCTTGACACTTTCTTGATTCGCCCAGGAGTTTTCAAAGTTGAGCTCACTCAGTTCAGCGCCACGCTGATTGGCTATTATTTTATTTACAAAATATCAAGGGAGGTCAAATGCTCGCTGGCTTCCCTTGCATTCAATGCTATGGGTGGCAACAATGTCATACTCTAAGACCAGACAGCATCAGATACAGTGGGGAGAACAAGTATTTGATACACTACCGATTTTGCAGGTTTTCCTACTTACAAAGCATGTAGAGATCTGTAATTTTTATCATAGGTACACTTCAACTGTGAGATACGGAATCTAAAACAAAAATCCAGAAAATCACATTGTATGATTTTTAAGTAATTAATTTGCATTTTATTGCATGACATAAGTATTTGATACATCAGAAAAGCAGAACTTAATATTTGGTACAGAAACCTTTGTTTGCAATTACAGAGATCATACGTTTCCTGTAGTTCTTGACCAGGTTTGCACACACTGCAAGCTGGGATTTTGGCCCACTCCTCCATACAGACCTTCTCCAGATCCTTCAGGTTTTGAGGCTGTCGCTGTGAAATACGCACTTTCAGCTCCCTCCAAAGATTTTCTATTGGGTTCAGGTCTGGAGACTGGCTAGGCCACTCCAGGACCTTGAGATGCTTCTTACGGAGCCACTCCTTAGTTATCCTGGCTGTGTGTTTCGGGTCGTTGTCATGCTGGAAGACCCAGCCACGACCCATCTTCAATGCTCTTACTGAGGGAAGGAGGTTGTTGGCCAAGATCTCATGATACATGGCCCCATCCATCCTCCACTCAATACGGTGCAGTCGTCCTGTCCCCCAAAGAATGATGTCTCCACCTCCATGCTTCACTGTTGGGATGGTGTTCTTGGGGTTGTACTCATCCTTCTTCTTCCTCCAAACACGGCAAGTGGAGTTTAGACCAAAAAGCTATATTTTTGTCTCATCAGACCACATGACCTTCTCCCATTCCTCCTCTGGATCATCCAGATGATTATTGGCAAACTTCAGACGGGCCTGGACATGCGCTGGCTTGACCAGGGGGACCTTGCGTGAGCTGCAGGATTTTAATCCATGACGGCGTAGTGTGTTACTAATGGTTTTCTTTGAGACTGTGGTCCCAGCTCTCTTCAGGTCATTGACCAGGTCCTGCCGTGTAGTTCTGGGCCGATCCCACACCTTCCTCATGATCATTGATGCCCCACGAGGTGAGATCTTGCATGGAGCCCCAGACCGAGGGTGATTGACCGTCATCTTGAACTTAATAAATCAAATAAAATGCTAATTAATTACTTAAATCATACAATGTGATTTTCTGGATTTTTGTTTTAGTTTCCGTCTCTCACAGTTGAAGTTGTACCTATGATAAAAATTACAGACCTCTACATGCTTTGTAAGTAGGAAACACTGCCGATTTTGCAGGTTATCAAATACTTGTTCTCCCCACTGTAGATGTCCTACACATACAGAGACAGAGGGGCACTGTGTTGCTCTCTCGGGTGCTTTCTACATTCAGCCTCTTGCAAATTGATGGAAAATTATGAAAAGACTAAAGATGGATATATTTTTGGTCAATTTTTCAGGGAAGCCTGGCTTCCCTTGGCATCCATGAATACACACCACTGCTTCAAATGTCCCATAAGGGGTAAGTAATCCAAAAGTAACTGAAAGTAATCAGATTGTTACTGAGTTTGGGTAATCCAAAAGTTACGTTACTGATTACAATTTTGGACCGGTAGTAATTGTAGCGGATTACATTTACAAAGTAACCTATCCAACCCTGCTCGTGACTGAGGTAGAAGGGGATTCTTCACCTAGCTAGCTAGCTTATTAGCTGGCTAGCTACCTACAGTGGCTTTCTTAGCGCATTATTGAACTTTGCTTCGCAAACACTATAATTTGAGAGGGTTTATGAAGAAAATATTTTATGTCTGCAAGAACCACCCAAAGTTGCAATTCGATTCTACTGTCCCTCCCCCTTAAATATCAAATATATTTGCTAGACCTAGCAGTAGCAGAAATGTAATGTTGACAATACCACACTTTTTCAGATAGTATATGAAAGTATCCACCGTCTTGGACTTCAGGTTTTTATCATGCCCAAGTAAAGCGTGTCTGTGTTTTGATTTGGTCCAATCTAGCATATACCCAAAGCAAATCGGGTAGCATCATTTTCGAGATAAGTGTCAACTCTGAACCAGTTCAGTACTTGTGGACTCTCTTGGCCCACAGCCTCTTTTGCGCACCCTCTCATAGTCTGAAAACATTGGTCACATGCTACACCCCCTGCTACCCCCAGCTCTCACTTTTTCTTAAAGGGGGGTTTCAACCTCTTGAATCCTTTGTTTTGTCTCTTGCACCTGCACTTGTAGTTCCTGAAACTAAAGAAGTGGTGATCCACAAGTACAAGACACCCATGGTGAGTTGAACTCTTCCGCTGTCGTAGCTAACGCCATACTCTTTCCATTCAATAGCCACCAGATCTGTTTTAACAGTACTGCATAGCATATATGTCCTGACACAATTTTGAAGAGTAATACCTTTTCATTTCTAAAATGCATGTAATATATATTTTATCAAATAATATAATCCTCTTTTTGTTCATAAAACGATTAGTGTAAGTTCTACAGAGCCATGACACCAAATAATAAAGAGTAAGGAGGCACAAGTAGTATGACTACGCCACAAGTAGCTATGTCAAAGCTACACTTCCCTCATGCTCTCGCTCTCTTTTTTTTCTTGCTCTCAAACAGGCACACCAGATCTGTTACTCCGTCCTCTGCCTTTTCTCCTACGTGGCTGCGGTGAAGGGGAAGGAAGCAGAAGGCAAGTCCAAGCTCCTATCTCCAAGACCCCTGCCCAGCTAGTCTACGGCCCATCCAATCTACACCCCCCCCCCCCCCTCCCACACACACACACACAAAACCCCCTGTGCCTCTCACTCTGCAACAAAGTGGAATCTCGGTCCTACTATGACATTGAGTTCTGACAATCCTTGACCTACTTAAGCACACACCTCTACTCCTTTTTGCACCCTGTAAGTACATCTCCAAGAAATACCCTCTACTCTTTGTGCATGGCCCTGTAAGTAAAATCCCGTGTGTGTGTGTGTGTACATAAACTAAGCAAAAAAAGAAACGTCCTCTCACTGTCAACTGCGTTTATTTTCAGCAAACTTAACGTGTAAATATTTGTATGAACTTAACAAGATTCATCAACTGAGACATAAACTGAACAAGTTCCACAGACATTTGAATAACAGAAGTGGAAGTGTCCCTGCACAAAGGGGGGGTCAAAATCAAAAGTAACAGTCAGTATCTGGTGTGGTCCCCAGCTGCATTAAGTACGGCAGTGCATCTCCTCCTCATGGACTGAGCCAGATTTGCCAGTTCTTGCTGTGAGATGTTACCCCACTCTTCCACCAAGGCACCTGCAAGTTCCCGGACATTTCTAGGGGGAATGGCCCTAGCCCTCACCCTCCGATCCAAACAGGTCCTAGACGTGCTCAATGGGATTGAGATCCTGGCTCTTCGCTGGCTTTGGCAGAACACTGACATTCCTGTCCTGCAGGAAATCACGCACAGAATGAGCAGTATGGCTGGTGGCATTGTCATGCTGGAGGGTCATGTCAGGATAAGCCTGCTGGAAGGGGGTACCACATGAGGGAGAAGTATGTCTTCCCTGTAACGCACAGCGTTGAGATTGCTTGCAATGACAACAAGCTCAGTCCGATGATGCTGTAACACACCGCCCCAGACCATGACGGACCCTCCAAATCGATCCTGCTCCAGAGTACAGGCCTCGGTGTAACGCTCAATCCTTCGACGATAAATGCGAATCCGACCATCACCCCTGGTGAGACAAAACCGCGACTCGTCAGTGAAGAGCACTTTTTGCCAGTCCTGTCTGGTCCAGCGACGGTGGGTTTGTGCCCATAGGCGACGTTGTTGCCGGTGATGTGTGGTGAGGACCTGCCTTACAACAGGCCTCCAGCCTCTCTCAGCCTATTGCGGACAGTCTGAGCACTGATGGAGGGATTGTGCGTTCCTGGTGTAACTCAGGCAGTTGTTGCCATGCTGTACCTGTCCCGCAGGTGTGATGTTCAGATGTACCGATCCTGTGTAGGTGTTGTTACACGTGGTCTGCCACTGCAAGGACAATCAGCTGTGTGTCTTCACTCCCTGTAGCGCTGTCTTAGGCGTCTCACAGTACAGACATTGCAATTTATTGCCCTGGCCACATCTGCAGTCCTCATACCTCCTTGCAGCATGCCTAAGGCACATTCACTCAGATAAGCAGAGACCCTGGTCATCTTTCTTTTGGTGTTTTTCAGAGTCCGTAGAAAGGCCTCTTTCGTGTCCTAAGTTTTCAGAACTGTGACCTTAATTGCCCACCGTCTGTAGGCTGTTAGTGTCTTAACGACCGTTCCACAGGTTCATGTTCATTGTTTATGGTTCATTGAACAAGCATGGGAAACAGTGTTAAACCCTTTACAATGAAGATCTGTGAAGTTATTTGGATTTTTACGAATTATCTTTGAAAGACAGGGTCCTGAAAAAGGGACGTTTCTCTTTTTGCTGAGTTTATATATGCATGTATGTATGTATATGTGAACCCTGGTCTGTGGCATCGTGCGTAAAATTTCCCAACCCAGGTCACGTCCTCTAGACTCCTCCCATACAGGCCCAGCCTGAGGCCTTGGCCGTACACATGCTTGTTCTTCAAGGGGAGACTTGGTCCGTCCGTCCCCCATCTCTGTCCCCTCTTTGTGACTGACCTCTCGTCCTGGCCTGCTGCCAAGGTCTCATTGGTTGTTTTTAATGGGATGGAGACGGTGAGGGGGAGGGATATGTGAGGCACAGCCCTGCAAGTCGATAAGAAAGCAACCAAACCTCCCTGTCCACTCTGCGACTGTGTGATGAATATTCTATGTGCTACGTGGTATTACTGTAAAACTCCAGTCTGTCCCAAGTCCAAACCAGTGAAATGTTTAAAAAGCACTCTAGTACTGACGGGTGTCACATTGTTAAATACTACTACTGTTAAATACTACTACTGTATGGTGCATCAAACACTGCATGTAAAAGCTTTTTAAAGGTTTCGTTCCTTTTGATCACAAAATATATTGTGTGGTCCAAGATGCGCGTATCTCTTTAGCTTGCCCGGTGAGGCTAAACTACTGTAGTTCTACTGTCAAATTTCTTGTCTGTGGTCCTCTTTATTGAATTGCATGTTACTATGGAGACAAAAATATTTGAAGAGAAGCAGAATGCTGTACATTTCACCATAAAATGTTTTACAATGTGTGGTTTATTCACTAGATGTGCAATACTTTACATAGTTAGCCAGAGCCAGATCATTGTTCTGATAAAACATCTCGGCTATTCTGGCTTTCAAAGTGCAAAGAATGTTAAAAAAATATATATATATTAAAAGGACTTCCTTGTCTTACATATTTATTGAAGTGAATAAATGATGACCTCTTGTTTATAAGTGCAAAATCACTATTTGGAGATTCTAAACCTACTGCTGCGCTATCAAGCCCTGCTGTTATGGTTTTGTCCGTTAAGTCCTCATGTTGTGTCAGTACTGTGGTAAGAGAAATAAATACATTCTAGCCCCATTTCAGCCCAACTGTAAATCCCACAGTTTGAGTGTGTACATGCAGTGTATTGTTTTGCCAGATCAGCAATATATGAATAATACAGCTATGTGATCATGATATTGTTTTTAATGTTTAAGTGGCTTTTATTTTTTAGAGAGGAAATGCTTGTGTAAGGAACATAGTTACAAATTCCACGAGGCAATTATTTAAGGCATTTCATTATTGACAATAAAAACACTGGTGTAAATATGAGGGTCTCAAAACAGTTTGAAGACTAGGTATAGTTTCTTAGACTAGTTACATATGAGAACCTTAAGAAACGGGAGTATTTGAAACCAACCAACCCTATTATTGTGGTAGCTAGCCTGCTGCTGTGGTGAAAGTGATGGAATAATTGAAATGGGTGTGAAAAAAAGTATTTATAGAACATGTACAGCTTTGGCAATATCAAAATAAAAGTTGTCAAAACTAAAGCCCTCCATTTTGTCACAAGTCATTATGTCACAGTTTGGATGAACACAAATGATGTAGCACATCCAATGTGCATACATATATTTGGAAAACATATCAAGAATGAAATCTAGAGTAACATTTGTGAAGATTTAATGCAATACCCTTTTTTTTTATTAACACATCACCACAAATTATTACAATGAGCGCTGTTAGCATGAACTACATATGTAATATAGAATAGACAATTGACACCTATGATTGTAACAAACAATAACAAATATTTGTTGCTACTGGAACAATGCCAAGTTGCACAATATTTGTGGCTTTCAACATGCACATGTACTGTAGAGGACAAGTTGTCCTCCATTGAAGACAAATGGCAGATCTATTCATTGACAAAACAATGTAAATAATCTATGCCATTTAGGGAGTGAACTTTGCGTGTGCATACATTTTACGTATAGAGAGTTATTAAAAACATATTGATTTGGGGGGCTAATACTATTGCTATACACTCTTTTCTTAAGGTTAGATGGCTGGAACTGAACTAGACACTATTCTATTGTGACAGAGGTAGAAAATGTCACAAACTTAAGACATTGAGAAGTAGATGTAGTAAAGTGCTACCAAATTTTGACCAGCAGAACACAGACCAATAGAAAAATAGATTAGAGCAAAGCGAAAGATAGCGAAAATATTATCGCTTTCATAACCCTAGGAGCAAAGGCGTTATAGTCTACCTGCTTCATATAGTAAATTACAGATTTTTCATATGTATGCTACTCATTTACAGTTTCTATGCCTCTGTTAGCACTTATGAAGAGGAGTGTTATTCATTTACGGAAGTGCTAAACCCCTTTCCCTAAAAATTTTCCCCATCTTCTTGCACTTTGCCCACTTGTCACTCTGTTCAAAAGACTGGCAGCCATCTTGACCCACACAGGGGTAGCCGTAGCCTACTAGAATATTAGCCTCTTTTCCACGCTCAGAAATCCTATAGATCAGGACTCTCCAACCCTGTTCCTGGAGAGATACCCTCCCGTAGGTTTTAATTCCAACCCCAACTAATTATTAGAATCAGGTGCACTAGATTAGGGTTGGAGTGAAAACCTACAGTACAGTAACTCTCCCGGAACAGGGTTGGAGAGCCCTGCTGTAGATCGATGCTGTTCTATATAGTTGGAGGAGGCTTCACTCTGGGGGCTTGGTGGGTCTAGCTCTCTCCGTTGACAGACTTGCAGAGTATTCGCAGGCGAGACATGACTTCGTCCCAGTCCAGGTAGGCTCCCTCCAGGTGTCTCACCCGGTCTGGGTGGCTCAGATAGCTCTTCCGCCCATGGAGCAGGCGCCAGTTGTCAAAGGTGACCAGGTCGCCTGCAGGAGGAGGTGGAGGGATATGCCCACTCAGTACTCACCCATGATATACAGATATTTCAAGATGAAAGTTAAAACGAATAGGCTACCTCTCAAGTGCCTCTTCAGTATGCCATATAAAAGATAACCAATAGTCATAGACGGTAAATCTACCACCTCTACAACATTTGTAACTACAATTCATGCAAAATCTTACAATACAATTCCTATTGCCAACTTTTATCCAGGGAAGCTTCAATTGAACTGCTAATCTTGAAGGGGCACACTCATGCACACACACACACTAACCAGGCTCCATCTTGTAGGTGAGCATGTTTTCTGGTCGCGTCATCAGCTGGATGTAGGCCTTGAGGGAGCTGTAGAAGGCCTGGACCTGGTGCAGGGGGAGGTCCAGCACAGAGTCCCTGGTGGCATTGTTGTAGTTGATCCGTACCACCCGCCCATCACTGTCAACACTGCTCAGAGAGAGGAAGGGTGCCAATGTTAGTGTGTGTGTGTGTCAACCTTTAGAAACTATGAAAATGACTGCATGATGGACATCTAGGTCTTGTTGCATAATAAGTTGACAAGTGTCAGATGCTCATATCTGATACAATCATATAAGAATGATCAGTGTCCATCAGTTGAAGGCAATGTTCCCTCCCAAAAAATTGGGCACTGAGCAAAATTCTGTGCAACTTCCCGGGGCACGTTTACTGTGAACACTGAGGCTTTAACGCTTTAAGTTACAGTTTTAACAGTGGCCAAGTTGGTTACTGTGGGAATTTGATCATAATGTAGGCCTATTAGAGTGGCCTACCATCAAAAACCATGGAGAATTTTTTTATCCCATAACATTTTAATATGTAAATAGTTGGTCTATCATTCAGCCTACAGTAGCAGCAAATGTGTGGTGTACAAAGTAGGTCTACATTCCATGAGACTTTTGGAGAAAAAAAACATGCAAGACTTGACATTAACCTGTTTATCCACTTGTTCTTCAGACAAGGAGGTGACTGAAAATGTTGTGTGGTTTGATGCAAGAAACCAAAAATAAAATGTATTATTATTCCCATTCCACTTTACAGATAACCAGAAAAAGTATGCTACCCTCTGCCTATTGGCTACTTGGCTTATTCAAGACCATCTCAAAATATAACACTGCCCCTTTAAAACATAAACAAGCTCTTTACCTGACTTGCTTTTCAAAGATGTCTAGAAATGCGCACATTTTGTGTTCTTGTATGAAGCAACCAGTCCCCCATTGCTGACAAAAAAAGTTGCTATAACTGGGATAATAATTCACTAACTAGCAAAGAATATGAACAAATGTGCACAAGTGGCTACATAAACTCTCGCTTTGATGTAAAAACTCACGCTGTAAACACAGTCCAGTTCAAAGTAAATGGCACAGATCCATATGGCAATGTTTTTGCATATAGGCCTACTGCAGCTCTGATTGTTTATGGTGCACTGGTCTATCTAGAGTATGGGCCTGAGTCGTGCCTGTCAATGCAATTGAATCCTACTCCAATGCGCTCTTCCTACAAGAAAATCTCTTGCACAGTTAGTTTAGCATATTAAGTCTTGCATAGTTCGTTTTGTTTCTGTATGTTACATTGAAAGTGGCTAATATTGGTTGATTCGAGCACAATTTCCACAGTAGAGTGAAATGTTGATAGTGTTAACTAAAGGGGAAAACTCTTGAAAGTTGTGTGAATTTCAATCTCATGCTTCTCTGCACGGGCTGATATTTATTCTGCGCACAGCTCCTTAGAGTGAACATTGGTTGCAGGTTGTGTATTATACATTGATTCTGCGGTTTACATTCTGAGCAGCAGATGGCAACACATATCCATCATGCTCCTAAATCACATCCATGTAGCTTTGAGATAATCTTGAGAATGTAAGTGAGTGAGTGTCCATATCCGTGTGTATTTTGGTCAGTGTGCAACCTGCAGCAGTTCTAGACTGACCTCCTGTCAAGTCACATTAATATGTAAGCTGAATGATGGCTCTTATGTGTGCAAAAAACAGGCCAATGCATCCATGTCTTATGTATTTTAATAGTGTGGCGCTCACTCACTCTATGATGTGGTTCTTGGACTGCACCATGAAGTCACAGTAGTCGGACCCTGTGTCGGTGAAGTCCACCTGTAGGGAGGTGAGGGTCCTGAAAGCCTCTGGGTCTTCTCTTCTCAGTTTTTCTGCCATGTGGAAGCCGTCCACTGCTTCACTCTCCCCTCCCTCACCAGCCTGGCTCAGGCAATGCAGGAACTGCACCTGCAACCAGCCATACAGGATATTAGTACTATTAGTACTCTAACAGCCATCCCATACAGGATACATACATCTTAAAATATGGGGGGTGGGGACTGTGTGCAGTAAACGGCTTAAATATATGCGTGTGCGTGCGCAGGAGTGTTTTATCCAGATGTGACTCAGCTGTCTGACTGATAGTGGGAAAGTAGAGGATTAATGTAGATTTCACGAAGATGACGGTGGATCCTGTCTACTCACTCCAGGTGGATAGTGCAGTGCTGGATAGTCAGTGTGGAGACTGAGTTTGCCAGCTGTGTAGGCCATGTTGTTAGCCTGGGATTTGTCCTGCACCTGCCATGTGTGCCTGAGGAAGGAATGAGACAAATTTAAGAAAGGTCTATTATTAATGATTATTAACTAATTATCTAATCACAAAAGGTGTTGAGAACTAAGGACCAAGGCATTGTCTTTGGAAACATTAAAAAGGTTCAAGAGCAACAGGACGTGGAAAAAGTTATTCATTGTCCTACATTTCTAGCATTTGTTAAATGGATGCTGTTAAAATAGTATGCCAATTAAACTAGGTGTCTTCTTTGCTCTTGGCATGGAGTCGCTGTGCTCAAATATATGCAAATATGTGCCCTGGTTTTATGTTGTGTCTCTTGGGTTGTTGATTGCGGAATAATTCTTTTTTTCCCCTTACAATAAATAAAAACTGCAGCTTCTTTAATGACATGTCTCTTGCTTTGGTTCGCAGCTGTTAGCTTCCTCTGACCTGGGCTAAACTGCTGGCTGTGGGATGCTTGTTGTTCCAACCTCAGCTTTATTGGCCCACGTGCAACCATTGGCAAACAAACTGGACGATTTACGAGTAAGACTATCCTACCAACGGGACATTAAAAACTGTAATCTCTTATGTTTCACCTAGACGTGGCTGAACGATGACACGGATAATATAGAGCTGGCTGGCTTCTCTGTGTATGGGTAGGACAGAGCAGCTACATCTGGTAAGACGAGGAGCGGAGTGTGTGCCTATTTGTCAATAACTGCTAGTGCACAATGTCTAATATTAAAGAAGTCTTGAGGTATTGCTCGTCTGAGGTAGAATACCTTATGATAAGCTGTAGACCACACCATCTATATTATTCGTAGCCATCTATTTACCACCACAAACTGATGTTGGCACTAAGACCGCACTCATGAGCTGTATAAGGCCATAAGCAAACAAGAAAACGCTCATCCAGAAGCGGTGCTCCTAGTGGCTGGGGACTTTAATGCAGGCAACCTTAAATCCGTTCTACCAGCATGTCACATGATGGATGGAAAAAGAAACTCTAGACCACCTTTACTCCACACACAGAGACGCATACAAAGCTCTCCTTAGCCATCCATTTTACAAATCTGACCATAATTCTATATTCCTGATTCCTACTTATAAGCAAAAACTAAAGCAGGAAATACCAGTAACTAGATCAATACGTAAGTGGTCAGATGATGTGGATGCTACGCTACAGGACTGTTTTGCTAGCACAGACTGGAATATGTTCCGGGATTCATCCAATGGTATTGAGGGATATACCACCTCAGTAACCGCTCTTACTACACCGGCTCTGATGCTCGTCGGATGTGGCAGGGCTCGAAAAATATTACAGACTACAAAGGAAAACCAAGCCACGAGCTGCCCAGTGACGCGAGCCTACCAGACGAGTTAAATGCATTTTATGCTCGCTTCAAGGCAAGCAACACTGAAGCATGCATGAGAGCACCAGCTGTTCCGGACGACTGTGTGATTACAGATCAACAAGACCTTTAAACAAGTCAACATTCACAAAACTGCGGGGCCAGACGGATTACCAGGACGTGTACTCAAAGCATGCAGGGACCAACTGGTAAGTGTCTTTGCTGACATTTTCAAACTCTCCCTGACCAAGTCTGTTATACGTACATGTTTCAAACAGACCACCATAGTCCCTGTGCCCAAGAAAGTGAAGGTTATCTGCCAAAATGATTACCGCCCTGTAAGTCAGAATAGGGCATGACAACACCTTTTCCCCCTCAGGAGACTGAAAAGATTTGGCATGGGTCATCAAAATCCTCAAAAAGTTCTACAACTGCACCAATGAGAGCATCGCGACCGGTTGCATCAGCGGCAACTGCTTGGCATCTGACAGTAAGGCGCTACAGAGGGTAGTGTGTACGGCCCAGTACATCACTGGGGCCAAGCTTCCTGACATCCAGGACCTATATACTAGGCGGTGTCAGAGGAAGGCCCAAAGAATTGCCAAAGACACCAGTCACCCAAGTCATAGACTGTTCTCTCCGTGCTACCGCACGGCAAGTGGTACCGGAGCGCCACGTCTAGGACCAAAAGGCTCATTAACAGCTTCTACCCCCAAACAATAAGACTTCTGAACAATGAATCAAATGGCTACCCGGACTATTTACATTGACCGCCCCCCTTTATTTTTACACTGCTGCTACTCGCTGTTTATTATAAATGTATAGTCACTTTACAAACTACCTCGACTAACCTGTACCCCTGCACATTGACTTGGTACCGGTACCTCCTGTACATAGCCTCGTTATTGTTATGTCATTCTTTTTTCATTTGATTAGATTATTTTTTTAAACTTTCGTTTATTTAGTAAATATTTTCTTAACTTTATTTATTGAACTGCGTTGTTGGTTAAGGTCTTGTAAAGAAACATTTCACGGTAAGGTTGTATTCGGCGCATGTGAATTTTTTTATTTGATTTGATTGAATGTATTGGGTAATACCTCGGGCTTAACATCCCCTGGATGAATTTTGGACTGAGTCCTACCTACCAAAACTCAATTAGGTTGCATGTCCATAAAACTTCTGGATAATCCAGACTGACGGCAACAATAGTGAGCGTAGCGTTCAGTCTGGTTTAACCACGCTGTCCATGTTATCCTCAGTATACAAAAGGAGCGGATAGTTGAGAGTAGCAATGGGTTTCTAGAATTAGGATATTTAGGAAAATGAGACATGATGGCAAAGTTCAAACGCACCCTAGTGAATCTGCTGCAGTGGAAATATAAAGCTGAGTGGAAAATGCAGAGCTTTTAGAAATGGTATGCCCGTGGTGTGGCTTAAGATTGTATGAAGCTAATACAGTCAGAGGGCATGGTTTCTCACCCATAGAACGTCAGTCTTAGGTATCCGATCCTCTGGCTGAGGCGGGCCACCTGACCCTGCTCCACCGGCGCCCCCTTCAGGTAGACGATTCCCACGCGGCGTAGAGCCAGCAGCCAGGCCAGGGCGGCCTTGTCATCGTGGAGGACCTCCTCGAAGTTGGCCGTGGGGATCTGTAGCTCTGAGTCCCAGTACATACGCTCTGAGTGAGCCAAGGAGATAGATGCACTTCATTAAAGTATTGTATCATCCTGTATAGTCTGTATCGTATAGTCTGTATTATACCGTCCTGTATCGTATCATTGTTTGTCAAAGTTCCCAGGTTTTTCAGGAATTCCAGTTGGAGGTTCCCCAGAATCAGGAGGGAATGTGTAGGGAGGGAATCCTTCAACTGAAAATCCTTGAAGCAGGATTTCTGAAAACGTGGTAAATCTCCAGTATTCTTCAACGTCAGCATTTTGCAATACAACATTTCGGCCATTTTCTACCAATGCTTGTTTGCCTTGGTGTAGGACAGCTCAGGTTGTCACAACCATATGGACACATGAACAGAAACCACAGTCTGTCAATGGACAATGGACTCTAACGGCAATATGTGTAATGCTCCTGGACACCGTCTGTACTGTCTGTACATAATGTGTCTGTGTCCATGAAACGTTTCCTCCAAGGGATAGGAGGGAGGGAGGGAAGCCAGCTCGCTACGGTTGGAATACTCTGTGAGGAAGAAGGGGAAGGGGAGAGAGGGGTGAGAAGAGTCTGCATGTCTCGACTGACAGCAGTGGAAAAAGCCTCCCACTGCTTCGCTTCGCACCCAGCTGGCTTCAGCCCTTTTTCCATAGAGGCTCTCTCCAGTGGCTCCTGCATTGCAGACACAGCTGCCGAGCACATTTAGTGTGTGTGTGTGGGGGGGGGGGGGGGAGGGGTACAAAGTTAGTGTTAATTAATTATTCAAAAACAAACCAAGGGGTACAACAAACCTCTTCAGTGGCAATTCATCTGGATTAAGTGGAGTACAAATCCAAGTCAGATGTTAGAAATGTATGTAACGCATGGAGTCTCTGTGTGTGTAGGGGCTTATGCAGGAAGAAGCTGCAGCTTGATTGCCACCCCTGGGGAATGATCCTGACCCTTTTCAGCTGAAACAATGAGTCATCGAGATACAATGATACCCTTCACTGATACTGATGACTTAACCCACAGCAGGTTTTTACATCTCCCTTCACGCTGTCATCTCCCAAAAAAACTGTAGCATAGGTCAAAAAGTAAAATAACTCTTTATTAAAGGCTGGCTGATGTTGAGGGTCACCGATGAAGAGAAGGTTGAAGTATGGGGACTTCTAGAATATAGGCTAGTTCCTTCCAATATTATATATAATGTTACAAGTACTCCCATGAAATCAGACTAGCCCATAGATACCATTTGACCAGCTAGTATGTATCCACACAAAGGAGGACATAAAGTTCTTGGCTAGAGGCAGAACGGTGATTCAGGGACAGCCCTGAGGTTTTGGATATCACACATGACGGAGTAAGCCATAACAGCGGAGTTAAAAGCATGTCATATCGAATTAGGAGTTTTGGCTGAACTTGCCTTCCCCCCCCCTGTAAGTGGACATTTTCTTGTCTGGTAAACGTGGCTAACATCACTGGTTATCTCCTGATTTGACTCAAGACCAGTACTCACTACCTTCACTGTTACGTTTTGAACAAATCGGTTTTCAATCCTTAAGAGACAAGAAAAATGAAGAGAAGAGAGTAAGGAGAGAGGAAATGAGAGGAAGAGAGAGAGACAAATGCAGAGGGAAGAGAGCGAGAGAAAGTGGAGAGTGGAAAGGAGCATAGAGAGAATCAGAGCAGAGAGAGCTAAACCCAGGTAGGCCCTTTAGTGGATGATGGATGGGGTATGAGAGCGGCTGGCTGGGCAGTGGGCCCGGGCTGGGAGGGTTCAGATGGTGCAGGGCCCAGAGCGTTCTGCTCGGTTATTGCCGTGTAATGCTTGACACTCAAATTCTCACCAAGCGCAAAATCGCTGCTCTGATTTCCTGGAACGTGTAGCGTTGGTCAACCAAGCCAATTAGCGATTAGTCTCCCTGACTCTTGCATAGTTTCCAGCCAGGGTTAACTGAGATACACACACACAAAGCCTGAGATTGTGTGTTTTGAGAGAGCTAGTTCCTGTGTCAGTCCTAGTATGTATGTGTATTAGAACCCAGGAGTTTTTATGTGACACTATTATGCTTGTGTACGTATTATGTGTTATCTTTCAGTTTGACGGAAGTGTGTGTATGGACACACATTTATGTGAGTGTATTCATGTGTGCATAATGCCTTTCCTCCCTTCCGTTGGTCTTGGTCTGCTGCTGTGGCTTTTCCAGACGAGGAAACCTGAAGCTGCGGTTCCTGTTGCTGACGGCAGTCTCTCTCCCTCTTATTTTCTCTCTCTCCCCATCTCCCCCACCACCCGCTCTCTCTCCTCCATCCCCCGCCCTCTCTCTGTCTGCTCTCCTCTCGCGCTGGAAGTTCTCTCAACGCTCTACTTGAGTCGTGGTTCTCCAAAAGGCTGTTTTGTGTGTAAGCAGGGTCTTTCGCAATTCTAATCCACTAGATCAACTTCCTCAGAGGGTCAAATTGTGGAGTTCAGTCCTTCTGACGCCCCTCGGTTTCGACTGGAGGAATTAGACGCCGTATTGTATGTGTTGTAAAGGCCTTCACAAACATGGTGGCATTCATCAGTGCTTTCATTGCAAAGGGGGCTGAGGCCAGTGAGTGTGCCCACTATAATTATCAGGACAAGCTTGCAGCTGTACTGACATTTTAGATGAATGGAATTGTGTGGTATATCGGCCAGAGGAATGTTAACATCTAGTGGAATACGGAGGTTTCCTCAAAACAACTACAATCCTGCATCCAATCATATGAGAAGTGAAGTCACATAAACACACAGTCACACACACACACACACACACACACGTCACCTGCAGTGTATCACATTGTAGCTGTTATAGTCCTATTTACAAAGAGTCTGTCTTAAACTGACGTGGCACAGCTAGTCCTTCTCTGGAGAACGCTTCCCACCCTCCGTCCAATACAACAAACTAACCTTTCTCTGTTTAATGGAGAGACTTGCACCACAGTGCCACCTCTGCCTTCTCAGCTTTAATAACACAGTGTATACAGTGTTCTTACTGGAACGCTCAAGGACTCTGATGACCAAATCCAAACCAACCCCTAATTCCTACCTCTGCCTCCCCATGGTACTTTTTATAGATCTGGAAGACTTGGATAGGAGTCAGCAATAATAGCTTGCCCCTCTGATTATAGCTTGACCTAGCCCTCAGGTGGGCTGGATGGAATTTCCCCATGTTGCTTACACCTATTCAGTCCTTCCAGATCTTTAATATCATTTTCAATCTCCTGAGCAGTAAAGCTGAACTGAGCTGAGCTGTACTGTGCTGCGCTGGCCTGGTTACACATCCACTTTAGGATACCACACGCATCCAACTGTGTGTGTGTGTGTGTGTGTGTGTGTGTGTGTGTGTGTGTGTGTGTGTGTGTGTGTGTGTGTGTGTGTGTGTGTGTGTGTGTGTGTGTGTGTGTGTGTGTGTGTGTGTGTGTGTGTGTGTGTGTGTGTGTGTGTGTGTGTGTGTGTGTGTGTGTGTGTGTGTGTGTGTGTGTGTGTGCTGATGACCAAATCCAAACCAACCCCTAATTCCTACCTCTGCCCCATGGTACTTTTTATAGATCTGGAAGACTTGGATAGGAGTCAGCAATAATAGCTTGCCCCTCTGATTATAGCTTGACCTAGCCCTCAGGTGGGCTGGATGGAATTTCCCCATGTTGCTTACACCTATTCAGTCCTTCCAGATCTTTAATATCATTTTCAATCTCCTGAGCAGTAAAGCTGAACTGAGCTGAGCTGTACTGTGCTGCGCTGGCCTGGTTACACATCCACTTTAGGATACCACACGCATCCAACTGTGTGTGTGTGTGTGTGTGTGTGTGTGTGTGTGTGTGTGTGTGTGTGTGTGTGTGTGTGTGTGTGTGCGCATGTGCTCAGCGGGGAGATTCATCTTCTTGATAGACAATCAGTGTGTGTGTGTATATGGAAATGGTGAGGTTTGGGGAAAGATGCGTGTTTTTCCATTGATGCACCACTACAGCTATGTTTTCAGGGGCCTTGTTTTTTTTAAACTGATGTGTTCTCACGCATCGCCACAAGAGCACATAGGTCCAGATGGATTCTACATTCATGAGTCAAGGAAGAGCCAGACTCCCATTAAGTGAAAGGAAAGACATATCAGCTGCTGTTTGGATGAGGAGGAACCAATCAAGTTCCATTAGGACTAACTGAGGCCCAGTCGTGCAGATTATCATCACATTCAGACAGTTTGCTATTAGAGCTGATGAGAGTATTATACAGTGCCTTGCAAAAGTATTCATCCCCCTTGGTATTTTTCCTATTTTGTTGCATTACAACCTGTAATTTAAATTGATTTTTATTTGGATTTCATGTAATGGACATACACAAAGTAGTGAAAGTGAAATGAAAAAAATAACTTGTTAAAAGAAATTCAAAACTGAAAAGTGGTGCATGCATATGTATTCACCCCCTTTGCTATGAAGACCCTAAATAAGATCTGGTGGAACCAATTACCTTCAGAAGTCACATAATTAGTTAAGATCCACCTGTGTGCAATCTAAGTGTCACATGACCTCAGTATATATACACACCTGTTCTGAAAGGCCCCACTAAGCAAGGGGCACTACCAAGCAAGCGGCACCATGAAGACCAAGGAGCTCTCCAAACAGGTCAGGGACAAAGTTGTGGAGAAGTACAGATCAGGATTGAGTTATAAATAAATATCAGAAACTTTGAACATCCCACGGAGCACCATCAAATTCATTATTAAAAAATGGAAAGAATATGGCACCACAACAAACCTGCCAAGAGAGGGCCGCCCACCAAATCTCACAGACCAAGACAGTTTTCTTATTATTTCTTGTTTGTTTCACAATAAAAAAAATATTTTGCCTCTTCAAAAAGGTAGGCATGTTGTGTAAATCAAATTATACAAATCCCCCCAAAAATCTATTTTAATTCCAGGTTGTAAGGCAACAAAATAGGAAAAATTGCCAAGGGGGTGAACACTTTCGCAAGCCACTGTAGACAGTGAACCCAGTGAATGCAATATGTATGCCGTTAAGTAACTATTTAAAAAAATATTCATACTTGTGTTCATCTCTAAGCCAAGCTAGTTATCACTGTCTCATTAAAAAGTGATAAGCAATTATATTCTATTTTATTACCATTTACAAACATGGCTTGCTTGCTAAAACTACATCAGAGCAGAATGTTCCATTTCTTGGTGGCCAAACAAGGAGTTTTTTAAGGACAGTCTTAAGGATCTCTCGTTATACCACTAACAACTGGCCCAGAGTCAGATTAGGCCTGTTTATCTCATGAAGGGATGCTTTAAACAGATGCACTCCAAAATTTGCACTGCAGGGAAGAGAGTGACTCATTAGGCACTATGGTCGTGACCAAGCAGACAGTGAGTAAAGGTGTTGACACATTTACTGGCAGCAGTCGGTGGAGAAGAGTCCAGAGGAAGATGTGTGAGAAAAGACTGTGGCCTCTTGGGTAAGCCAGCCAACACTGCTTCGTCACCTCACGGTAGGTAAAAGGCTGAAAGTACACTAGCCAGAAAGTGAGAAAACACCACATCACTCACCGAGGATAATCATTATCCTCCTTAAGCGTTCAAAGAGGCCTTAAGGACACAATAGTGCCAGTTTACAGGCTTTATTACTGTTCACAGGAGGCGGCAAGATGGAACATTTGATAAACACACAGAAGGTAATGACTACTACACTCTTAAAATAAAAGGTGCTATCTGGAACCTAAAAGGGGTTTTCGGCTGTCCCCATTGGAAAACCCTTTGAAGAACCATTTTTGGTACCAGGTCGAACCCTTCTGGGTTCCATGTAGGACCCTTTCCCCAGAGGTTTCTACATGGAACCCAAAAGGGTTCTGCGTGGAACTAAAAAACGGTTCTCCCTGGAACCAAAAAGGGTTATCCTATGGGGACAGCCAAAGTACCCTTTTGGAACCCTTTTTTCTAAGAGTGTACTGATAATGTTATCAAATCAAATCCAATCAAATTTTATTTGTCACATACACATGGTTAGCAGATGTTAATGCGAGTGTAGCGAAATGCTTGTGCTTCTAGTTCCGACAATGCAGTAATAACCAACAAGTAATCTAGCTAACAATTCCAAAACTACTACCTTATAGACACAAGTGTAAGGGGATAAAGAATATGTACATAAAGATACATGAATGAGTGAGGGTACAGAGCGGCATAGGCAAGATCATCATTAGTCATTTAGGTAAACATTGGATCATTCAGAGATCCTCACTGAACTTCTGGAGAGAGTTTGCTGCACTGAAAGTAAAGGGGCTGAATAATTTTGCACGCCCAATTTTTCAGTTTTTGATTTGTTAAAAAAGTTTGAAATATCCAATAAATGTCGTTCCACTTCATGATTGTGTCCCACTTGTTGTTGATTCTTCACAAAAAAATACAGTTTTATATCTTTATGTTTGAAGCCTGAAATGTGGCAAAAGGTCGCAAAGTTCAAGGGGGCCGAATACTTTCGCAAGGCACTGTATGTAATGAAACCTAAAATGACCTGGGGTACCAATGTAAGAAATAACACATAAAAAACAAAAAACTGCATAGTTTCCTAGGAACGCGAAGCGAGGCGGCCATCTCTGTCGGCCTAGATAGACAATGCCTAATAATAATGGTAATAATAACTACACTACTGTTGGAACTACAGTGTCAAGAAAAAGTATGTGAACCCTTTGGAAATACCTAGACTTTTGCATAAATTGGTCATAGATGAAGATCAGATCATATTTTAAGTCACAGCAATAGACAAACACAGTCTGCTTCATCTAATAACACACAAAGGGTAGCCTAGTGGTTAGAGCGTTGGACTAGTAACCGAAAGGTTGCAAGATTGAATCCCCGAGCTGACAAGGTACAAATCTGTCATTCTGCCCCTGAACAAGGCAGTTAACTCACTGTTCCTAGGCCGTCATTGAAAATAAGAATTTGTTTTTAATGTTCTTAACTGACTTGCCTAGTAAAATAAATAAAAAAGATTGGATTTTTCTTGTCTATACTGAATACATAATTTAAACATTCACAGCGTAGGTTGGAAAAAGTATATGAACTCTTAAGGCCAATGACTTCACCAAAAGCTAACTGGAGTCAGGAGTCAGCTAACCTGGAGTCTAATGAATGAGACGAGATTGGAGATGTTGGTTAGAGCTGCCTTGCCCTATAAAAACTCACAAAATGTAAGTATGCTATTCACAAGAAGTATTGCCTGATGTGAACCATGCCTCCAACAAACGAGATCTCAGAAGACCTAAGATTAAGAATTGTTGACTTGCATAAAGCTGGAAGGGGTTCCAAAAGTATCTCTAAAAGTCCACGGTAAGACAAATGGTCTATAAATGGATCAAGTTCAGCACTGTTGCTAGCCTCCTTAGGAGTGGCTGTCCTGCAAAATGACTGCAAGAGCACAGCGCAGAATGCTCAATGAGGTTGAGAAAAATCAACTGAAGACTTACATAAATCTCTGGAACATGCTAACAGTCTACGATACGTAAAACACTAAACAGGAATGGTGTTCATGGGAGGACACCACGGAAGAAGCCACTGCTGTCCAAAAAAAAACTTTTCTGCACGTCTGAAGTTCAAAATATTCTGTGGACAGATGAAACTACAGTTGAGTTGTTTGGAAGGAACACACAACACTGTGTGGAGAAAAAAAGCACAGCACACCAACATCAAAACCTCATCCCAACTGTAAAGTATGTTGGAGGGAGCGTCATGGTTTGGGGCTGTTTTGCTACCTCAGGGCCTGGACAGCTTGCTATCAACTACGGAAAAATGAATTTGCAAGTTTATCAAGACATTTTGCGGGAGAATGTAAGGCTATCTGTCCGCCAATTGAAGCCCAACAGAAGTAAGGTGATGCAACAGGACAACAACCCAAAACACAAACAGAATGGCTTCAGCATAAGAAAATACTGAGTGGCCCAATCAAATTCCAGACCTCAACCCAATTGAGATGCTGTGGCATGACCTCAAGAGAGCGGTTCACACCAGACATCCCAAGAATATTGCTGAACTGAAACAGTGGTCCAAAATTCCTCCTGACCGTTGTGCAGGTCTGATACGCAACTACAGAAAACGTTTGGTTGAGGTTGTTGCTGCCAAAGGAGGGTCAACCAGTTATTAAATCCAAGGGTTCACAATGTTTACACGGTGTGTTCAATAAAGACATAAAAACATTTTGTTTGTGTGTTATTAGCTTAAGCAGACTGTCTGTTTTGATTTACGACCAATTTATGCAGAAATCCAGGTAATTCCAAAGGGTTCACATACTTTTTCTTACCACTGTACTTCAATATAAGAGCGCTATCCAATATTTCCCATGGAGGGGTGATTAAAACAGATCCATAAAATGATTGAATCAGATCCACAGCCCCCAAAGCCACATCTCCAAGACAAGGGTTTCGGAAACCGAAAATGACTATGGTACCATTCCTAGAATGCCTTTGGAATAAGAAGGCAAAACAACTTGCGGTTGCTAAGGCCCTCGGTAAAATAAACATGATGTGTAAACACTAACAAATATAATGATGACAAACACCGCTTGTAGATTCCAATCTCCCTGTGCACAAAGTCTTTGAGTGTTTGTTTGTATACTATACACACACTATGGCTTCAAGCTCTAGCCTAGATGATTGAGTGAGGTCAGAACCAGACCTGGGTTTAAAATATTACTTGAAATAATTAAAATACGAATGCTGTGCTCGACTGAGCTTGCATTGCATAATATAACCAATGGAATAGTCTCAAAAGTGCAAACCCCACTCGCCTGGCACTCCAGGCAGGCTCAAAAATGCCAAATAGCCTACTATTTGAATAGCTAGACTGGTCAGAACAAGGTCCCCTCAGTTGCAGAGAGAGTTGAGTTTGGCTTTCAAAATGGTGTCTCTAAGCATCCACTTCCACTAAGCCTCCCTATAATCAGTATTCCATATGGCAGAGGCAGAAGAGGGGAGTTGAACAGGACTGCACACAGACTTTATCCCTTGCCGAAGGTCTCAGGTTATTAAGCTATTTCACATACAGCCGCTGCATACCTCAGCGATGTAGTCTGGTCTACGTGTGAAAGCGGCATCCTCTGGGCTAGAGATTGACAGGCTGCACACTTTGACAGAAGCAGCCGTGTCTGGGGAACACCAT